>NW_022682587.1:1362811-1378120 GCF_011630105.1 Anneissia japonica | reverse complement strand
TCTCTTATACACATGACCAGCGTGGAAAGAAAGCTTGGGCAACAACGCGAAGAATCATGCAGCGTGGTCGCGAGCTTCTTTTTGTCCAGTGCACTCTGACCCGGTGTTGTTTACAAATCTGAAGGGTCAACTTGTGACCTGGGCCTTGTTACGAGTGATTAATTACACCTTGAGGCAAGGTGTAATTGAAATATCCAGTAAAAAAGGTGGGTTTTTGGGCCAGATGTTTTTCTAATTTTCTATACCCAGGGGCATTATTTAATTGCCGCACGCGACTGCTCAGCTGGTGGTACCCAGTTAAATTTTACTCGTCCGAATTGGCCCACTGTCATTATATCACATGTTGTTGCTGAGTCATAATCTTCATTATCATCTGAGAAAACTAATCAATAGTTTTCCCTTTAAATCCATTTATACAGGTATGTCATAATCCTTTATCCAATGTTTTACATCTTAAGACACCATTTGTCATATTTTTATGTTTTAACTTGTATTAATCATGCTTTATTTTAAAGAAATAATAGTTTATTTTTCATTGAATAGCCCAGTGCTTTGTTTTAAGTGCCAGCAGGCCAAGATTTATTGTAGATGATTAGTTTACCATGCAAGGTCACAATGACCCTGTTCATGGGTGCTGTCTCTGGAATGCTGGACTATAGCTAGAGTACAGTAACCACAGATTTTATATTTAGATTTAACTTAGTCCATTTAATCATGATTTCTTTATGGTCGTTTAATGTATTTTAACATGAATAATGACAATATAATGGCAATAATGTTACTGTCATGTGAATATATAATCGGTGCTTCACAGTGATGTTTTATGGTTTTATACTGATATGATTAGGAGTAAACGGCTCTAAATAGGAAGTTTATATTTCTTTTGATACTAAATTGTTAACTTGTTTAATTGTACTCACATACAATTAAAAACCATGGAATTAGTTAATTGATTAAAGGAACCTAATCTCAGGCGTTATATCGTGTTATGCACAGAGGGTTAGCTTTCTCCTGTATGATTATGCCTGTTTGTTTAGTGAAGCATTCGCTGACCTTAAAGACCGTCTGACAAGCTGAACTATAATAATTTATATCATAAGAAAATGATTACATACTAATGATTAATAAATCGCGCTTGAAGACCTTAAATGAACTATCTTGCTCATTAAAAACAACTTTAAAAAATGCTCGATTTTTCGATTTTGCCAAATCTTAAAAATCGCCAAGGTCAAGTTAATACGTCATCACGCCCCCAACCAAAGACGATGCCATTCACAAACTTCTAGCTCTCATACAACGAATGCAATTAACGCGATGGCGGAGGGAAATTCAGATAGTGAATTAAGTTTAAATTTAGACTGGTCTTGTCGTCGTTCGAAGAGGATGTAAATGAAACGAAGAGGATAACGTTGGTACAAACGCTTATTTATTTGAACCAGAATATAGAGAGGAAGAAGCTACAAATACAGACGAAGACATTGGCGTAGGCATTCGTAGGCTTTTGAATACCGAGTGGTAAGAAATTGGCGCGAAGTGCCTATCATACGCCCACCCCCTGTTTAGGTATGGGAGACGTTCTCGCTCTCTTGATGCACTACATCTCGGCGTAGGCCCATAGGCATAGAAACTTGATTTCTACCTTTACGATAATGCATGTTTATTTTAACATAAGCCTAAATTTTGTTCGACCTTTATCACCCATCCTAGTGTACACGTATATTAGGGAGGTTTTGCCTAGGCCTACCTAATTAATAATGATAATAATAGAGTAGGCCTAGGCTAGGCCAAGGCACGTTTTTTTTTATAGAAAGCCACGGGGAGTTTTTATTAAATAAGTAGGCCTACTGTAGGCCTATGCCTATATATACAGGCTGGGGTAGGGGTAGGCCTAGGGTTAGACATTTAAAAGTACATCTGTAGGCCGTCAAGGGTCCTGACTAGTTCGCACCGATGTTTGCGTTTTAAAATGTAGCCTAGGCCTAGCCCTACTCAGCACTAAATGAACGGATTTCTTGCAGGTGTTTGTGCACAAGGTGTGGCATAATGCCTACAATGAAAGAGTCAAAATGCTGCATGGAATATAAACAGATGCAAGACAAGATGGTCCGTGCTGGTATGCAAGGTGGATGTATAACATCTCATCCTGGATTTGAACATGTTTGTTTAAATGAATGGGTGTTACAGCTTACCTACTTATCGTATCGGCAGCAGTATGGGGTGCGAGCCGTGTTACCACATTCAAGAGAAGAGTAAGTAATTCTGATTAACCTTTTAATAAAATTTATTAATGTGCTAGGCCAAATAAAACTACTTTAGTTTCACATCCCCGTCTCATGAAAAAATTTATTATTCGCTATTTAAAAATAAAAAACTAATTTTTCCATGGACAATAAACAAAATTAGTATCTGAAAGAATGATGTCTATCCTAAGAAGGGGTGTGAACATATGGCAGAAATACATTACAAAGATTCATTTTACTTCTTTTAGTAGCAAATACCCACACCAAAAAATAATTTCTAATTCTGTCACGTGAAACAGACAATTAATTTTATTTGGTCTTGTATTAAAACAAGTTTCAAAAAGTTTATGCTGTTGCATACTGAAAGGTAGGATGATTGGGGAAAAGTTATTGGTATAATATGTAAATGTATGATATTGTTACTGTATTTATATCTGATATTTACTTTCACAGGCAATACAGACACATTGCATACAGAAATCTGGTCCGCTTCTGCTATGCTATTTAGGCAGACTCAACAGAGTTGCTCTACCAGCCTGTGCTGTGCTTAAGATATGCAAGGCATTTCCAAACCCAGAAGAAGAGGGTTACACAGGATTCAAATTAGGAAAGTTAGAAGAAATATAATTATAAATTTTATAGTGTAAATTTCCACTGATGAATATAACCGAGCAGCGGGTAAATAAACTTAATTTCTTACCACTTGGTATTCAAAGCATATGACGGTCTGCGCAATGTCTTCGTCTGTATTTGTAGCTGCTCCTGCTTCTCTAAATTCATTTGCATCATCTTCGAATGGTATAAAATGGTAGTCTCTAAAATTAAACTTAATTTGCTTCTTATCAGTAATCTTTCCCATCAGCCTAACAGAACAAAATTCCTGTAGTTCATTATAATTACTGTATTGTGTATGCTATGTGCTTGTTTGTAAACTTGACATTTTGGTAAAATTAATGAATAATTGGCACACTGCCCTAATTCAACTTTTATTATTTATTTATTATTAAATTTTATTTAATAATATAATATAATTTTAACTGGTGGTCATGGCTTAAAGTTTGATTCTAAACTTATTTTGGCCTCTTTCCACACACTTATTATTATTCTTATTATTTCTTTTTACTATTAAGTATTTTCTTTGTGCAGTAATATGTATGTGTATGTGTGTGAATAAATTAAATGAAAAAAAAAAAACCAAAACAAACACAGACTATATAATTGCTTCTCTTTTGTTAAATAATGGCTCTGAAAAGAGCCTTTTGGTTTGAGTGTCTTGTTTATGTGAGACTGGTAAATCTTGACAGATGTTTAGCTATTGCTACATCTTTCTCTGTTCTGCTAAAGGCTGAACAAACAGGTGGTGGTGGAGAACTGAGTTGTGGAATGGAGAGTTGTAGGTCTTTCGTCCCACTGCTACACAGCTGGATTGCCTCTGCTATAAGTTCATCAACATAATCTGTAAACAAACGTTTTGGAGTTTAAATTGTATTGAAAGATCACATGACTTAACTACATTTTCATAAGCAACTAAAAATTTTCAAGTTAAGCTTACCATAAGTAGCCTCAGTCAACACTTTTTGCAATGTATATCCACCACTTTTAGATCTTGAATAAACTACAGAGTATCTGTCATTTCCTTTTCCATCTTTCAAAGCAATTCTGCCTGCATTTTCATTATAATGCAACGTTGCTATTATCACCCTAAAAATTAAATGACATAAGTTTGACAAGTTGTCCGTTTAGGTCATTCCATGCCAATTCAACGTGGCCGCGGAAGTCACCGTCTCGGATTTTGTTTAAATTTTCATGGTTTGTTTAACTTTAGTAACTAAGAAAAATCCGAAATTTCAGCTCAATCGGACCAATACTTTACGAGATACCGGTGTCCAAAAAAGGGGGCGTGGCACCCATTAGAGCCGCCGACGACATCGTTATTTGGATTCTTTGATTTTTGAAGTGTCATAACTTTTTTTCTAGGTCACCTACAAAGCTAAAAATCACAGTACTTGCTCAGCTTTTTGTGTAGATTCAGATTCTGCATTAAAATAATTACTTAGAAAAATACTTTTTGAATTATGCACTATAAAACATGGCTTCAGAATGAACGTGACCAGGCTTTCAGCAATTTTTGCTTGCCCATATCTCAAACACTAGAAGATCTAACCCAAAACTGTTTTTGATTTCTTGTACCCTACTAACTTCTGTTTAAGTAAAGTAAATATGGGCATAAACCAAGCATAAATACTACCCAATAGGTGCCTCCCATTATGGTCCAGCCAGAAATTTGAGAAATAAGGGTAGTCGCATTTGGTGGTAGAACCGAATGTGGATTTTGAAATATCAAGTTCAATATATGTTACAATCATAATATTAAAAACATTATTGTATATTTACCATCTTCTTGAAATGTTTTACAGGTCAAAATTACAAATAATCACTGCCGATGTGGTCGTTATTTTGATTCTTTGATTTTTGAAATGTCATAACTTTTTTTCTAGGTCACCTAAAAAGCTAAATATCACAATACATGCTGAAATTTTTGTGTAGAATCAGATTCTGCATTTAAATAATAACTTAGAAAAATATTTTTTGAATTATGCTCTGTCAAATATGGTTTCAGAATGAACGTGACCAGGCTTTCACCAATTTTTGCTCACCCATATCTCAAAAATAGAAGGCCTAACCCAAAACTGTTTTTGATTTCTTACACCCTACTAACCTCTGTATAGGTAAATTAAATATGGATATAAACCAAGCATAAATGCTATCCAATAGATGCCTCCCATTATGGTCCCGCCAGAAATTTGAGAAATAAGGGTAGTCGCGTTTGGTGGTAGAACCCAATGTGGATTTTGAAACTTTAACTTGAAAGTTTGGCATGATCAATTTCAACAAATGTTTCAATCAGAATATTAAGAATATTATTTTATATTTATCATCTTTTTGACATACCGGTATTTTACACGTCAGAATTACACATAATCACAAATTTTTGGCTGTCAAATGTCTATTCTTGAAATTTAATATATATATATTTTTAGCATATGCTAAACTAACACTACAGTTTGTACCAAAATATTTCTGTAATTATGTTTTATTACAATCTTAACCAAATTATCTTAATTTACATTAATTAGCATAATTTTCCTTTTCAATTATAAAAAAATGTATAAACAGAAAATTTATGGTAATCAATTTAAATTCCATAATTAGGTTGATGTATTCAAATATTTAACTATATTTAGTTATTTTTAGTTAAAATCATTTTATATAAAAATTGTTTTAACATTGGGTAATTAACAAGAAAATTAGTGGGCCTATTAAATATATTCAAATTCAATTTTATTTTGTGATGACATGTACAATAAAACTATTTAGCTTTGATATACATACTGTAGGTGCCTACTTGTACATTGCAGTGTATATGTTCTGTATTTGTAAGGAAATTTCCATCATAACTTTAAGTTCACAGTTAGCTATGTGCAAACAGCATGATTGCTAAACTTTCAACCAATGAAATCGCATCAATCAAAAAGTGTTTTTAAAAAATATAAATGCATATTGCATAGCACAATTCATTGCATGTCTATAAGGTGGACAGCATGACAGATCTGTCAGAGAAGCAGTGTTTTATAGGGAAGAGTTTGGGTGATGATTGTACACGGACTGTATATGTACGGAAAAAATTTGGGCTCGTGGATATCGAGGAACTGTCTGATGATGAAGTGAAATACCTGCAGTTAAGAAGTAACGTAGAAGAATTTGGTGGAGACAAGTCAATTTGTCACCATCATCATGCGCAGTATCTTACAAAATATACTAGTATTCATAATTATTGCTGCGATCCAGGGTAAAGGCATAGAAAGCGAGTAACTGGTACGTTTTACCACATTTCAAAGTACAGTAGAGTATTTAGTGATAGATAGCACGTAAGTTTCAAAAGCTTATTTAGTAATAATTATATATGGATATTAATGTAGGGCTACTGAAAATGCTTGTGGTGCATTAGCATGTCTGAGTATTTTTTTTTTCAGTATTAACATTTAAAAATATAAAATATACACTAATTATAAACAGGCATACTACAAATACAATTTTTAAATATTACTGATAGTGAACTAAAGTAGGCTTATGCACATGCTAGGCACAAATCTATACAGAGAATTTAAAAATATGAAAATAACTAAATAACATTTTGTCTGTTTCAGCTCGGGTACGAGTTATTAAGCCAGATTTTGCAGAAGAACATGATCTTATGGTTGGAAAGAAAATATGCACCAACTGTGTGAAGATGCTGACAGAGAAGAATGACAACAGTAACGATAATGAAAGGCATGGAGAAAGCTACACTGATCCACATACTGACAAAGCTACTTTAAATTCTATTTTAACATCTTTAAACCTTATCCCTCTTAAATGTTCATCAAAGTCAAATATTGTATACTGTAAAGCAAAATCAAAGGAAATATTGAATGCAATTCAAGCTAAAATGTCTGAAGTGTTTGAAATCCCAGTGAATGACTTTAATTGTACTGAAAAAGAAGAGGTTTTAGATAATGTTCTTACAGATTTAAAAAAGAAATTTGTAACATCCACTAGAAATGAAAAAATAAAAATTCTAACAATGTTCCCCAAACACATCCAAGTAACATTTCCTGGGGTGACAGATTACATGATTAGACAATCTAACAAGGTAAGGCAAGGTAAAGGAATTTTAGGTGAGCCAAATCATTTTAAGGGAAGGGGTTTAAGTGCCGACTTAGTTAAAAGTGTAGAAGACTTTTATGTCAATAGTGAGTTTTCACGATGCCTACCAGGGCAAAAAGATAAAGTAACAATTCGAAATGCAGCTGGTGAAAAAGAAATTAAACAAAAACATCTCCTCTTGGCAAACTTAAAAGAACTTTATGAAGAGTATAAGCAAGTCACTGGTAATAAAATAGGATTCTCCAAATTTTGTGAGTTAAGGCCAAAATGGTATGTAACTGTTGGTAGCAAGGGGACGCATAACGTCTGTGTTTGTCAATACCACCAAAATGTAAAACTCTTGTCTGCAGCTATACCAATACGTGAAAAGTCTAATGACTATTACGTCGAATTACTTAAAGGTTTTGTGTGTGACATAAAAAACCGGGATTGCATGATGCGTAGTTGTGAGTCTTGTCCCGGCCAAGAGCATGTTAGGGAAAGAGTGTTGCAGACTTTCTTTGACCAGGAATTTGATGTTGATGATGACATTACATTTCGCCAATGGGCATTTACAGACAGGACAACCATAGTAACAACACAGTGTTCAGTATCAGATTTTGTAGATACCTTGGTAGATGCACTAGATGTATTAAGGTCCCATCACTTCACAGCAAAGGCCCAGTCAGGGTATTTAAGGGGCATTAAAGAAAGCCTCGCAGAAGATGAAGCTATAGTATTACTTGATTTTGCAGAACAACTATTCTTTCCTTGTTCAAGACGCCGTTCAAGGTGTTCATTGGGACAATTCCCAAGCAACTTTGCATCCTTTTGTTATCTATTATATTAACAGTGAGGGGGAACTAACATCATATTCATGCACTGTTATATCAAATTGTATGAAACATAATACGACAACAGTTCATTCCTTCATAGGTAATGTAATTAAAAAACTAATTAAAACTAAACTACCACAAATCAAAAAGCTGAATACTTTAGTGATGGAGCTGCAAGCCAATATAAAAATTATAAAAACCTTTTAAATCTCTGTTATCATGAGCTTGACTTTGGACTTGGTGCTGAATGGCACTTTTTTGCTACTAGTCATGGCAAAAGCCCCTGTGATGGGATAGGTGGAAATGTGAAAAGGCTGGTAGCAAGGGCAAGCCTTCAGGCTGTGTTTGAGGGGATGAAACAAATACTTTCTCCTTATGAAATGTTTGAGTGGTGTAACAAAAACATTGCTGGGATTGACTTTATATATTTAACTGAAGAAGATGTTAAGGAAAATTATAAAGTCTTTAACTTAAATGAACGGTTCAGTAAAGGTCAAACCGTTCCGGGGACCAGATCCCACCACCTTTTCAGACCTGTTTCAGAGCACACTCTGGAAATGAAAAGGCTATCACAGGATGTTGCTGTGACAACCTTTACTTTTTTTACACCTAATGTATCTGTACCACAAGCTGATGAATGCTCGGTTGGTCAGTATGTTATATGTATATATGATTTTCAGAATTATGTTGGTCTTATTACTGATCGATCCACTGAGTTTTCAGATGTTTATGTTAAATTTATGAGTAAGAATGAGACTGCTAGTAATTTGTTTTACTGGCCACGTTTGGATGACAAATGTTGGATTTCTGTTGATGAGATAATCTGTAGCATTTATGCTCCAACTGTTGCAAGCCGGTCTGCCCGAGCTTATAAAATTTCAGAATATGCTATGTCAAGGTATAGGATTGCAGTAATTTTTTGAAAATAAATTATCATTTGAATAGGAATTCGTCCACGTGTCATTGTATCTTGAAATCTCATTTGAGTGAATAGTTTGAAGATTTATTTTAAACACATAATTTAAGCGTAGATTCTCATTTTAATTAAGTATAATCTTTTTCGCCTTCAAATATTTCCTTAATCAATCGTACGATAGCATTTAACCATAAAAACTGACCTGTAGAATATCTCAGAGGTGGTAGATATACATCAATGTTTTTCATATTCTGATTGTAACACATAATGAGTTGATTATGCTAAATTTTCAAGTTTATTTCAAAATCCACATTGGGTTCTACCACCAAACACGACTACCCTTATTTCTCAAATTTCTGGCTGGACCATAATGGAGGCACCTATTGGGTAGTATTCATGCTTGATTTATGTCCATATTTACTTTACTTACACAGAAATTAGTAGGGTATAAGAAATTAAAAACACTTTTGGATTAGGCCTTCTAGTTTTTGAAATATGGATGAGCAAAAATTACAGAAAGCCTGGTCACGTTCATTCTGAAGCCATGTTTGACAGAGCATAATTCAAAAAATATTTTTCTAAATAATTATTTGAATGCAGATTCTGAATCTACACAAAAAGTTGAGAAAGTACTGTGATTCTTAGCTTTGTAAGGTGACCTAGAAAAAAAATTATGACATTTAAAAAATCAAGGAATCAAAATAACGACCACGTTGGCAGCAATTATGTGTAATTTTGACCTGTAAAATATTTAAAGAAGATGGTAAATATACAATAATGTTTTTAATATCATGATTGTAACATATATTGAACTTTATTTTGCTAAATTTTCAAGTTGATATTTCAAAATCCACATTGGGTTCTACCACCAAATGAGACTACATTTATTTGTAAAATTTCTGGCTGGACCATAATGGGAGGCACCTATTGGATAGTATTCATGCTTGGTTTATATCCATATTTACTCTACTGACACTGAACTTAGTAAGGTATAAGAAATCAAAAACAGTTTTGGGTTAGTCCTACTGGTTTTTGAGATATGGGAGAGGAAAAATAGCTGAAAGCCCGGTCACGTTCATTCTGAAGCCATGTTTGACAGAGCATATTTCAAAAAGTATTTTTCTAAGTAATTATTTAAATGCAGAATCAGATTCTACACAAAAAGCTGAGCAAGTACTGTGATTTTTAGCTTTGTAGGTGACCTAAAAAAGTTATGACACTTCAAAAATCAAAGAATCCAAATAATGACGTCGTCGTCGGCTCTAATGGGTGCCACGCCCACTTTTTCAGACACCGGTATCACGGAAAGTATTGGTCCGATTGAGCTGAAATTTCGGATTTTTCTTAGTTACTAAAGTTACAATAAACCATGAAAATTTAAACAAAATCCGAGACGGTGACTTCCGCGGCCACGTTGAATTGGCATTAGACCGTGGGTTGAGGCTCCAAAATCGGCTTAGTTTACGAATTCTGTGACCCACCGATCCGCGCTACTTGGCATTCGCACAAAAATGTCAATACTATTTTATTGAAACATAATATAATTGTCGGCAATCGTAAATCTGTCTCTTATACACATCTAGATGTGTATAAGAGACAGGTGAGAAGTGTTTAAATTGTTGTATTTTATGTATTAAAATTGAATCAGAACTAGGCCTACCGGTATCATAGCAATCATAGCTTTGAAACTGAGCTTGCACAGAACTGTTTCTAAGAAGACTACACAGTGTTTCTTTCAGTGGAACATAGTGATAATATATAGAGTTACCATAATAATTTTTACCCAAACAAATTGATTGTGGCCTAATGTACCTGAAGTTTTTTTGATAGAACAAATTTCTCATATAACAAGATCGTAAAGAACCTTCATCTTCATTAATTGCTCTTTTCCAAAAATCACTTAAATAAAAATAATTAATGACACTTGTAACAGTACTTTCAGAAACACCATCATCCTTCAATTTTGATTTTAAATATGAAATTTGTGAATCCATGGCCATGGTATGCATGTTTTCTATTTCTTCTACTATATACTGAATGGTACATTCAGGTACATGCTTTTCAGCTTGTAATTTTAAAAGAAAAAGAGCAAAATTCCTAGTGAAATCATCTTCAGAAAAAACATTGTTACCATCATTGTCATTATTTTGAATAACAGGGATACTACTACTACTAGCAGTACATTGCTGAAAGGTATTATCAACATCTTGTTGTACTTGTAGAGCTACATCTTCAAAATTCAAATCTGTTGTTAATTCTCCATCAAAATCAACATCAACATGTTCTTCAACCAGTTGGGAAATCTGCCGATATTCAGGAGCAATCTTTTGAACAGACCAATCCCTGTGATTTCGTGAAATGTGCGAGGCAAAGGATGACTTATTTTTGAATATCTTTGAGCAAGACCAAAAAGGGCATTTCACCTCCAAATCAGAGTCAATATGAGATTTTAAATGCTTAATCAATTGACGAATATTGCTACAAACTTGTTGACAAATGTTTAAACTACATTTCACAGTCACAAGATCTGTACTGTTTCTAATATTAATGGCATGTTCCTTCCGAAAGTGTCTATGATATCGAGTAACATGTGAATTGAAAGAAGAATAGGTACGAAATGAATGAAAGCATCCCTCACCACATGGAAATCTAAAATTTGCAACATTTCTATGTATTCTGTAGTGGTTGGTGTAATCCCTGTCTCTTATACACATCTAGATGTGTATAAGAGACAGGAGTTGTAATGTGCCTATTCAGTGAGTGTTATCCATTATATTACAACTATAAATCACAATATTTTAACACCTAAACTGGACAAATAGAATATTTTTTATCAATGATGTCCTTACCGATCAATCCACTCTAAGGTGGCTTCTGTGGCTCGTGGATATTGGATGTTGAAATTGTAATAACTTGAAATAATCAAGCCTAGGGCCTTGATGGCTGATGTTGTTTCCAATACAACTTTCCCATCAATTGCAATCAAGTAATTATTTGCCATAAAGGGTGATGAGCCTATGTGGAATAAAAATAGGTATTTTTAATAGAACAAGATTCAATAATGACTAATAAATCTTAAATACTGAGATTTAATTCAACTGGTGTCATTTGCTGTCAATATATGCAGTCTGTGAGAAGTGTTTAAATTGTTGTATTTTATGTATTAAAATTGAATCAGAACTAGGCCTACCGGTATCATAGCAATCATAGCTTTGAAACTGAGCTTGCACAGAACTGTTTCTAAGAAGACTACACAGTGTTTCTTTCAGTGGAACATAGTGATAATATATAGAGTTACCATAATAATTTTTACCCAAACAAATTGATTGTGGCCTAATGTACCTGAAGTTTTTTTGATAGAACAAATTTCTCATATAACAAGATCGTAAAGAACCTTCATCTTCATTAATTGCTCTTTTCCAAAAATCACTTAAATAAAAATAATTAATGACACTTGTAACAGTACTTTCAGAAACACCATCATCCTTCAATTTTGATTTTAAATATGAAATTTGTGAATCCATGGCCATGGTATGCATGTTTTCTATTTCTTCTACTATATACTGAATGGTACATTCAGGTACATGCTTTTCAGCTTGTAATTTTAAAAGAAAAAGAGCAAAATTCCTAGTGAAATCATCTTCAGAAAAAACATTGTTACCATCATTGTCATTATTTTGAATAACAGGGATACTACTACTACTAGCAGTACATTGCTGAAAGGTATTATCAACATCTTGTTGTACTTGTAGAGCTACATCTTCAAAATTCAAATCTGTTGTTAATGGTTACAGTTTCCCCAAATTCACGATTGCCGACAATCAAATTATGTTACAATTTAATAGTATTGACATTTTTGTGCAAAAGCCAGGTAGCCCGGATTGGTGGGTCACAGAATTGAACGTTTTCGATCCTCAACCCACGTTCTACATGGAATGACCCGCATAGCAATTGGTACGCAAGTTTGATGATTCCAAAGTGCATGTTTAACTCTGTCCACACTATAATATTTTATGCAACAAATTTGTCTTGATGTCATATCACATTTTTCTTGCACATACAGTTTGATAGTGTAGATGGAGCTTAACTCTTACCTGGTAAACATGCCATTGTAGGAATACACCAGAATTTTGGGAGCAAAGTGAATTATAGTCCCATGGAATGCCTCTACACCCGATGTCTGCCGATGTGGACTAAGCTTTTGTATGTCCTTTAGAAAGTGACGTTTTTCTAGAAGATCGGACAATTTTTCGCATGCCTTTGACCCTGTCAGATGACAAAATAAAAAAAAAAAAATTAATATAACATTTAAACTGTAAAAACCATTACTAAAATCTTATCTTTACATTTATTTTTTGTGATGTTATATGATGTTGATAATACTGTAATAAAAAATATGATATAAAAATAAAATTCCGACTAAGCATGTACAGTACTGTAATTTTAAAAAATGAAGATTTTTTAAATAAATATTTTATACCTGGTTTTAGCCATTTCTTCCTATTTCTTTCCTGTATGGGACGATGAAGGCAATTTGGTTAGTGCTCTGAATGCCCAGTATGGATGTTCTGAATATGATTCTTTAAGCTCATGAACTTCCCAAGCATTTCATTTGGATCTCCGCTAGGTGTGGACGAAAATACCCAATAAACATGGTTGTTAATACTTCTTGCCCACTCCTGCACCACTTCACAATCCTTTTCTTTTCCGATGGCTCTTACTCTTTTTCCAAGGCCTGAACAAATAGTTTAAAAGAATGATAAATGTTAATTTTATTGCTAAACATAATATTCAAAACCCAACCAAGAGCACTTTATTTGGTCCACTTATACTAATATAGGAGGGTTAAATGAATAAAAATAATAATTGTACAATATTAATTGGAGTGAAATAAAGATGATGATGATAAACTTTTCTAAAAAATTATAGGTCTGTAGGAACAGTATAAAAAATA
Organism: Anneissia japonica; assembly: GCF_011630105.1. Lineage (NCBI taxonomy): Eukaryota > Metazoa > Echinodermata > Crinoidea > Comatulida > Comatulidae > Anneissia > Anneissia japonica. The sequence goes on along the minus strand of NW_022682587.1, from coordinate 1,364,488 downwards.
TCATATTAACGCATAAAATAGTTACTATTTTACTGTATGGTTTGTTTTTTGCAATAAAGAAATTGAGGAAGTTTACTTCAATAGTTGATCCCTGAATATTAAATAAGATGTTTACTACATACACAGGGGAGGAACACAACAATAAATTGTAACAATGTTATAATTGTTAAAGCGCGCGAAATGATACACAGCGTGCAACAGTTCAAGTTCATTCAGTGCAGAGACATGGTTGGTACAACATGCATGTTTAGTACAGTTTAGTACAGTTTAGTACAAAACTTTACAGTTTCATTTATGAAAGGAAGCTTTGGATTTATTTTTACATTGAAGGATTCATTGATGTGTTTGATATTGAATTTGAAAGAAGTATGCTTAATACTGTTTAACAATTGAAGGATGCTTATACTTTTGATAGTTAACCAGGCCTAGGATAGGCCTAGCTACAGAGTGTAGGCAAAAAGAGGCTAGCTTAGTAGTAGTAGGATAGATGAATACAGCACCAGGCCTCAAAAGGTAAGCAGCCACACCTTTTTTTTTATCTAGCTAACATAGGCTAGGCCTAGACCTTATTTTTGTTTATATGTAGCCATATGCCTATACCTAACTACTGAACAATTGCATATTAACTGAGATAGAAACAACCCCACAAAAGCCTATAAATAACAATATTTATTACCTGTAAGGGCAGCCTAGGCCATGCCTATAATTATTAAATAGCTATAGGCCAAATTATAAATGTAATTAGAGCAAACAAGTAGAAATGCTTTACTTTTTAGCAACATGCCACACATCATAATAACGTTGAATGTCTTTTAGGTTCTCTCTGATCCATTTGGCAACCTGTGCATGCCTGTCAGTCACAAGAGCTTGGATTTTTAGTTGTAGTCCGGGGGCATATGTCGAAAAATGGGCTCCCGTGGGATTTTTGTGATCATTTTAGTTTTTTGGATGGAATATATACTTTGAAGTATGCTGAATCCAATAAAATGAGTCGCCAATTTTTTTACGCACATCTTCATATGCAAATTAGTTAAAATATGCAAATTAGTTCTGAAAAAACCGAAAGGTCCACTGATACTTTTTTAGTTCTGAAAATGTAGGGTACTTATATCCTGGTAACCACTTGTCGTAGAAAGTTGATTCTTTCTTAAAGTTGTTCAGAACATGCATGTTTCTATTTACGCTAAATGAAACATTTTCTTCAAAAATGACCGGAAGTGCCATTTTGCCGACCTTATTAGCATAAATATGCAAATTAGGGGTGGAAATATAGGGAGCTATATCTACAAAACCACTGGTCGTACAGAGTTGCTTTTTGCAGCAAAATGTTTAAAACATGCATGTTTATGTTTACTATAATGAACAATTTTCTCTAGAAATGACCGGAAATTGTGCTTTTGACCTTTGACCTCAACTTGGCGTGAATTTAATATCTTGGCAACCACTGATCGTACAGAGTTGCTTTTTGTAGCAAAATATTTACAATATGCACATTTATACTCTAACAGAATAATTTCTCAATATCAACCAGAAACTTTTTTATTGACCTTTGACCTATCTTTGCAGTATATAGGCCTGTTATATATGTATATATATACCTAATGACTTATGGTCGAAAGTATTATTACAACAATTGTATTATTACTTGAATATACATATATAGGCCTATATATATAT
>NW_022682587.1:1353908-1362287 GCF_011630105.1 Anneissia japonica | reverse complement strand
ATGTATATATAGGCCTATATATGTATATTCAAGTAATAATAGCATTGTTGTAAATATACTTTCGACCATAAGTCATCATTAGGTATATATAATAGGCCTATATGCTGCAAAGATAGGTCAAAGGTCAATAAAACAGTTTCTCGTTGATATTGAGAAATTATTCTGTTAGAGTATAAATGTGCATATTGAAAATATTTTGTTAAAAAAAGCAACTCTATATGACCAGTGGTTGCCAAGATATTACAATCACGCAAAGTTGATGTCAAAGGTCAAAACGCAATTTCCGGTCATTTCTAGAGAAAATTGTCCATTATAGTAAATATAAATATGCATGTTTAAAACATTTTGCTGCAAAAAGCAACTCTGTACGACCAGTGGTTTCAAGATATAGCTCCCTATATTTCCACCCCTAATTTTAGCATATTTATGCTAATAAGGTCGGCAAAATGGCACTTCCGGTCACTTTTGAAGAAAATGTTCTATAAGGGTAAATAGAAACATGCATGTTCTGAACAACATTAAGAAAGAAGCAACTTTCTACGACATGTGGTTACCAAGATATAAGTACCCTACATTTTCAGACCTAATTTGCATATTTTAGCTAATTTGCATATAAAGATAAGGGTAAAAAAATTGGCGACTCATTTTATTCGATTCAGCATACTTCAAAGTATATAATTTAAAAAAAAAATCAAATGATCACGAAATTCCCACAGGATGACATAAGCCACCGGACTATTGCTCCATTTCAATTGAAGCCATGCTCCATTTCAATTGCAGCCATGCTCCCAGCTTCAGTCCTTCCATATGATAGCTGCCACCTACCATATTTTTCTGGTAACAAAAAAAACCCCAAAAAAACATAGGGCTAGGCCTAGTAAAGCTGAATGATAATCAAAGTATAGTTAATCAAATAATATGACTGTTGATATACCATTACCTGTACAAGTACTATGTCAATCACTTTGTTTCTGTTGAGATCCATGAGGGTGTATGACCCATATTTCGCACAATGGCCTACGCTATCAGCTCTTGCATCACCACCTAGGACAACTGGTGCCCCAAGTGTTCTTATTTCGTCCATTATGTTTTGCCTTTTCCTTTTCCACACCTGCATTGTGGCTGGCTGTAAATACTGTTGTTGGTGTCGATAAAATGTTCTTTCAGTAATAACGCATACATTAATATGCGAAAGAGCATTCAGCGTCTTTCTGACACAGGATAGAGGCTGATAACAAGAGGTTTCCAGCAGCTATTTCTTTGATTTTTGGTTGGCTGTTCCATTTTCTGCTATAGTTACACAACTTGCACACTTGTTTAATAACAACATATGTGCCAACTATTTGTGTAACCTTTCCTTTGGTATGGCAATGACAGGAAGGACATTTGCTGAATAATTCTAGGAGCTGGTTCTCAAAGACAATAAACTTCCTTTGCTCAACTGGACCCTTTGACAAATCACTGACACTGTCATCACTATCCGACCTTAAAACCAATATTAATAAAACAACTTAAAATGGTGTTGAATACTCTAATTTGAATTTAAATACTGTATATAGATTGTAAATAAAATTCTTTTTAAAATATACTGCAGGCTGATTTTATAATGTATTTCACCGTCATATTCTGGCAATTATTTACTTGGCAGAGATACACTCTCCAACTGTTCCTCTTTGGCTTGGGCTGGTTTTTCGTCAGACAACAGTATGTCAAAGTTTTCAGACACACCTTGAATATCCTCTTTTCCTCCTGATACATTGTCAAGGGGATTAGTTCTATTTTGGTCTTTAGAATGAACAGATATGTTTGAAAATTCAGCGATACATTCAATCGATCAATCTATCAATCAACCAGAAACAATAAATTAATAAAAATAATTTTGTAGCCTGGATATATAATAGGTTAAAAATATGCGTTGGCATCATTTTTTTTAAAGCCAAACATTTAAATATAGTTTGGCTACATTTACATTGCCATAACCGTAAACCTCGAATAGCCATATATAAAGCCTCATCTCGCGAAGACGCCCGTCTCAAAATGAAGTTTTTAGTGTGCAAAAAAAAAGCCTATCTCGAAAAGAAGCCCATATAATAAAATAACATAATGCTCATTACATGTTCAGTAACTTTAGTGTTTATTTGGGTTTCAGTCAATTTTAGCAATATTATGGTGTGATCTGCATTTAAATGATTTGTTTTAATTGTCCGAAGTATGAGATTTTGTTATTATCAATGATCTCAGAAGAAATACAGTAGTCACCTGATGAGCAATGGATCTGTGCATCTTTATTAAAGTTTACTTCATATTCAGGTAGGGTAGTTGTTGATGACTGAGCCTATGGACTAAATAATATTCAATAGAGTTGTAATGTTAGCAAAAATTCTCATACATTTTATTTAATTTAATGTCGTAAATATCGTAAATTTACAAATACCATTACAATGCTATAATTCAATTACAAATATAACTTGCTTTTTAAATACAAAAGTGACCCCAAAAACTCAGAATGAAACGTGCGCAATTTAATAGTTTTAAACAGTGGCAGCACCAGTGTCTGAAATCTGGGGGAGGTAGAATTTTAAGGGTGGAGGAGGCAATATGCAGGGGTGGCGCCAGGATTTGCCAGGGGGTGGAGGCTAGGCTGAGGTCCCCGACAAGAGCAAATTAGGCATGGTAGGACTTCGCTCAAAATGGTTCGAAAATGGTTCTTAGGTGAATTCCCCGTAAAATATGAAAATTTTAAAGGTTTCAAAAGCTTATTCAATCAATTTTATATAGATATCTTCTAATATGTAGAAAATACATAATTTTTGTTTGATCCTGATGAATTTAAAAATTATCTGCATATATTCCCCCTCCCCCTGTGTCGCCTTCTGCATCCTGCCCTCCGTAGCACCACCATTGGTTTTACAAATATACCGCAAGTGCTTGTTAGGAATCATCTGGGTAGTCGATTTTGCTCTAGACAAAAATGAGGCCAATAAACAACGATTTAATCGTTCCTTTTCAATAAATTCGCCTTGGTTATACAATAGTTTGCACTAGATGCATTCGCTTGAACTGGCATACGCTCGAATTGACATTCGCTCGAACTGCCATCCGCTCGAATTGACTGGCATCCGGCCTAAGTAGGCCTAGCGTAGGCCTTATCAAAACCTGTTGCTGAGGTTGAATGTTAATATTTAAATAAAATTAGTCATGGCCTAGCCTAGGTAGCGAGAAACAAAAAAAAAAAAAAAATAGAAATGTCTCACATTATTTTAAAATTATTTTTAAAAGAAAGGCATAACTGAATGAAGCATTTGAAAACAAAAATTATGTAAATCGGACCAGTATTATGTAGCGGAGATATACAATATTAAGTTTTTTTTTCCTGGAATTAATTCCTTTTATTTTTATTAAACAAGAAACGTGTCACTTATAATTATGTGTTTAAAAAGAAGTTGTTTAACTCGGATTATTCATCTAAAATATACTTGACAATTTCTAACGATTATAATTTGGTATATAATTATTTTAGATTTCATAATTATTATCAACTGATAGATTGTACATAAATCATTGCATTAAAGTCAGGCTCCGTAGGAAAAACAATTTTTGATTTGTTGTTTTTGATTTTTGATTGTTTTTCCTCCGGAGTCTGACATTAAAATCTCTTAAATCTAAGCCTAATTATAGGGCACAGACGCCACAGTAGCCATTGGGAAAAACATTGTTTACCCCGCGTGTAGCTGCAGTAAAATTCATGAGGGCGCCCTCAACCTGTACAAGCCAAGCCTAGCTCCAGTACAATAGAATATGATATTTTGGACCATATATTTTAATTAGGGGCTACAAATATATTATTTTTAACTTGCCTATATACTGTATATTAAAACCTGAATAAAACAAACATGTTATAACTAAAAAAAAAGATTTCCTTTTATTCTTAAAAAATGACGAAACATTTTCTGTAAACAAAAAACTTCTATTGAATGGAATCACACGCTTGAAAAACACATTGCTTGGTTGGAAATTTAGTTCTGAAGAGTTATCTGGAAGTAATTCGGCCAAATTGTGATATCCTTCCGCGAAATACTCAATTAATACATTGAGTATCCTATCTCCATCGGCACTATTTCCTATCACGATGTTTGTATCACTGAAAAACAGTGTCCCCTATAGGTTTTGTAAATAGAAACACCAACAAATTATTTTGAATTTTTCCTTCAAAAAGCTGGTTTTGCCTGAGATAGTCATAGATTTAGATGTTTAACAACAGTTCAAGTGTTTGTCGTACAGATGCCAGTTAATGCCAATGGAAACAGAATAGTCAAGTCAAATGCGAATTCAAATGTATCATTTTTTAATTAGATTTTTTGTAGGCATTTCAAATTGCTTATCAAAAGTAGCTAATCCATACCCTATTTGGTACTGCTATACTGTATCATATTTTGTTGTGAATTCCAGTACAATTTGACATGAATTTTGAACAGAATATTTACAAATTAAAAAAAAAGTACAAAAAATATTTATTTACCATTTCAAATATCAATACATTTTGCAAATAAAGAGTGATAATTGGAATGTCAAAATGATAAAAAGGAGTCTTGAGAAACCAGAGCTTTAGGCAGGATTTTGAAACTGGGTGTGCAAATTCAAAAGTAGAGTCTGCAATTTTTTTTTCCTGTAATGGTATGGTGATACTGTAAAACAACGCGATGGCATAACAACAACTGTGTTCCTGTACAGTAACTGATAAAAATTATCAGCTAACCTTAAAATGTATGTATAGAGGAGCAGTGAATATAATTGATTATGGCTGTCTTTCTTCATCTACTGTACAGTGTTCTCCCCAGGATGAGGGTCAAGCATCATGGTACGTTCAAGGGCCTTAGGAGAACACTGCTGTATGTGTAATTCATTATTTATAGTTCAATGGCGGATCCAGGATTTCGAAATAGAGGGCCCATGGAAGGATTTTCACAGATGGTTTGTGGGGGGGGGGGTCAATGATAGTACCTCAGCCCCACCATTTTATGATTATATTGCACCTCTAGATGGCCAGAAATGGCGCTCTCAGACTTAAATTTGATTATAATTTTTCTCTTTTTTTTTCTCCATTTTTTCGTATATAATTTATTTAAAACAATGTAAAGGTAGTAATTGTTATTGTAGTGATGGAATAGAAGTAGATTTGAGTCAGAGAAACATGTATAGGTGTAATTTTGCCCTACCTGACGTTGAAATTTCCAGTAAACTATAACAAATTAATTGGAAATTAAACTTGGGAATTTTGTCTTAATTTTCTTTTATATTAGGCCCTATAAAATATATTATTAGTTTATCACCCTATCTGGGCAGGAAGTGATGAGAGAGGGATCCTTTTTTTTAAATATTTTATTTTGCTAAAGCCAAATATCACCATTAGGTTGTTTGCTGGTGTATTGATATTCAAAGTAAAGCATGATTTAGATAATACAAACAATATCTACTCACTATTTAATAAAATAAATGAAAAAAAACAAATAAATCTGTCTCTTATACACATCTAGATGTGTATAAGAGACAGTAATTATAGGGCACAGACGCCACAGTAGCCATTGGGAAAAACATTGTTTACCCCGCGTGTAGCTGCAGTAAAATTCATGAGGGCGCCCTCAACCTGTACAAGCCAAGCCTAGCTCCAGTACAATAGAATATGATATTTTGGACCATATATTTTAATTAGGGGCTACAAATATATTATTTTTAACTTGCCTATATACTGTATATTAAAACCTGAATAAAACAAACATGTTATAACTAAAAAAAAAGATTTCCTTTTATTCTTAAAAAATGACGAAACATTTTCTGTTAAAACTAGCCAACGTGTTGGTTAGTTTTACCAAAAAAAGTCCAGTGCGATTGTGGCTTAATACAATCTTGCAGGAGCACAAAAGTGGCCAAATTTAGCTTGCAAATCCTGTTTCGAGCTTGCAAGGCATGTTCGCAAGCTTGCAAAGCCTACATGGGGCTTCTGCAAGCATCCGGAGGCTATTCGCAAACTTGCGGAAGCTCTATTTGCAAGCTTGCAGATGCTTGCAAAGCCTTCGCAAGCTTGTGGAAGCCATGTTCACAAGCCATTGCTATATACTGCAAAGGCTATATTTGCAAGGTTGCACGTAAGCTTGCGTGCAAGGTTGCACGTAAGCTTACGGCAAGCATACCTACTGCAAGCTTGCGCCCAAGTTAGTACAGATTTCTATAAGGGTATCTCCGTCGGCACTATTTCCTATCACGATGTTTGTATCGCTGAAAAACAGTGTCCCCTATAGGTTTTGTAAATAGAAACACCAAAAAATTATTTTGAATTTTTCCTTCAAAAAGCTGGTTTTCCCTGAGATAGTCATAGCTTTAGATGTTTAAGAACAGTTCAATTGTTTGTCGTATAGATGCCGGTTAATGCCAGTGGAAACAGAATAGTCAAGTCAATTGCGAATTCAAATGTATCCTTTTTTATTTAGATTTATTTTGTAGGCATTTATAATTGCTTATCAAAATTAGGGCCTAATCCATACCCTATTTGGTACTGCTATACTGTATCATATTTTGTTGTGAATTCCAGTAAAATTCGACATGGATTTTGAACAGAATATTTACAAATAAAAAAAAATTACAAAAAATATTTATTTACCATTTCAAATATCAATACATTTACAAATAAAGAGTGATAATTGGAATGGAACTAATAATTTTTTTTATTGGGCCTTACTAATGCTCTAAGGATACTGGCTGCAACATTGAGATATTTCGACAAATGTTACTGTAGGCCTAGGCCTCTGCACAAATATGGCATGGTTAGGTATGCACGAGGGTATTCGACCCATGAACTAGTAATTGATGATAATCAACAATTGTTTAAATTTGCTTTTTTTCTTCTCTTACAGTATTATCTCTGATGCCATTAACTACAGTCCTAAGTATTTCAAGCACAACATCTGTTAAGGTTAAAAGAGCAGTATCTGCACCTTCAACATTCCAGTGAAATTCTCTATGTTGGATAAAAAGATTGCTGTATGTATTATTAAATAAGTTTTACACTCCATTCGGAATTCCATGTATTTTACTTTGTTCAAATTGAAATTTAAATCAAAGTTAATTTTTAAGCTCTGTTTTTAATGTCAAATATTCTGGGTCGGATGCATAATTTGGTGGTTGGGGGGAGTATGCTTGCGTGGGAATCCACATCACCTCAGCCACACCATGGTTGAAGCTGAGGTGTGAACATTTTGAGAATTTGGACTATAAGGTGCCTGGAAATTGCCCTCTCATACATTTAAAATCTTACTTAAACTATATTTTTCAAGATAAAAATAATATATGAACAATACATTAAAACAGTTATTTTTACTAATACAATTTAGGAGGGTGTGATTGCACCGGTGCACCCCCCCCCCCACACCCACAGCCCGCATTTTTCTCGGTTACTTCACAAAGAACTAAGTGTCCATATATAATCTTGACGATATTTTAATATACACATCACATGTTTTTTTGTCAAATATATCTTATTATAGTCTGAACCGGTTTAAGATTTTATATAGTAGATATTAATTAAAACATGATTTCTCTTCCAGGAAAATTTCACAAAATCATATACACACTGAAAGAAAAAACACATACTGTATTCACTATCTAAATTCTGTGAGAACTTCAAATGTGTAAATACAGGTCTCCCTCTAAAGTAATTAATGACCCTTCCAATTAAAGACCACCTCCAATTTGAGACCACTTTTTTGTGGTTCCAAATTAACAAATTTGTCTTTTATCTTTATTATTCTAATTAGAGACGAAAGCCTCTAAAGACCGCAAAAACCCCGGTCCCAAAAGTGGTCTTTGATTGGAGGTAGACCTGTGCAATGCTGCCAAAAAATGGGTGTGACACCAAAGAAAAGATTATGCTTGATGTTCATGAGCACTCTTCAGTTTGTGTAGAATTGTAGAATTATAGGATGTTCATGCTGTGCAGTGCAGGAAAAATATAATCTGATGTTATTGTATAATACTATATTAATAATTATAAAGTACTGTATAAATTAATATGTCAAAATCCTTTTCCTTAAACTAGACATTGCTGACAGTCGTCTCCTAAGAGCTCATCTGCCCTTTGATGACTTTTTTCTTGCTGCTGGGTGTACACCTTCCTGTGTGGTGGTCACTATCACTATGGATGCAGTCGTACTGTAATCTCTGACATCTTAATTGCAAGTCTGTACCTTTAACCTTTATAGTGTGAACTTCACAAGATGCAAGTTAATATTCCATTAATTCCACAATAATGAGCTAGTTTATGTGGTTGATCAGCCTAGCTCTGTTGATGGCCTACCGATGGAGTTTCATCCATGGTTCCAGGTAAGC
>NW_022682587.1:1345034-1349237 GCF_011630105.1 Anneissia japonica | reverse complement strand
CCGTACGTTCATTTCCACGCACACAGCACATATTAAAGCTGGAAATCAAGTTTTGTTACATACTTTATGTTCCTGACACATTATTCATATCAGGAGTCACTCTTTGTGCTATTACCGTGCTCACGGGCGTCAAGACGTACGTGTACAAATACGGAAATCTTTTAAAATGCTCAAAATTATTCTTTTTAAAAAAAACTAATTACAGCATATTTTAGCATATTATGACACTTTTCAATCAGCACCTCGTGATCTTAATGAGGGTCAAAGTGCGGCGGATCACCTAACTCGTCCTCAGTGACGAGTTCAAATCTAGATTTATTCTTTCTTTCTCCCCTTTTCTGTTCGCACGATATCTCAAAAAATGCCACGAGCTACGCACAATCGCTGTCAGCGAACATTTGGCTTGGTCTGGAATAGTCATGGTAAGCTTTTCAACGTGCTCAGTCATGCGTGACGTCATCCACGCGCAATTTTGCGTTTTTACATTATCGATCATGTCAGCCTAACCAATTGCCATTTCGAAATCGTATTACGTGAGCATTAACTTTGGGTTAATGTTGAATGTACTGTACCCTAATTTGACGTGTGCGCTTCATAACGCGCGCGCACGCGTGCGTCAAAATTTCAAAATCACTTTTTAACTAAATTAGAGCACGTTTCAGGCCATTTTGAGCATTTCAATTTTTTTTTTAATTTTCCACTACGCGCGCGCATTTTTACGCGCGCAGAACTTACTGAAGCTAGACACTATGGCTACGTTCAGACCTGTGAGATACGCCAGGCGTATCTAACGCCAGGCGTACGTTAATCCATGGCGTAACTAGCGAGATGTCCAGACTCGGCGATTAATGAACGCTAGCGTAAGTATTCGCGCGAAATATTCGTATTCGTAATTCGCGCATTTTATTTTCTGTTTACATCTAGGTTTATTTTGATTGGTCAAATCTTGGCTGAGTTCAAAATCACCGATGCGTGACTCGTAGATCAGTAGCATACGCTAATCTGGGGTCTGTTGCTGGATTACCGTACGCCAGTGATTGCGCGATAATACTGGCGTTCGCTACGCCGCGCACAAGTTCACACCACTCGATTAACGTTACGCTAGCGTATGTCGTTGTGTCTGAACATAGCCTGTGTTTTTTCACATAGTTTGGGTTCCTGACATTGTTTTCACAAACTTCCATTCTTTTCGGTCATCTTTTGGCCAATAGCAATGCCGTACGTGCGTATCAAATATAGGTATCTTTGCTCGGATTTGTGCCGATATACAGTGAAAATATGCTAAAATCAGACCTATTTTTAATCAGTTATAGCTCTTTAGGTTGAAAGGCGACCCCCAATTTTTATTACATATTCTGAAAGCACATAAGTTGTAAATATGATTTTATAGATCATAATGGCTGATCGGACATTGTGACGTCATCATATTGGCATCTGAATTCAAAGAAAATGAATTATAGCTATGACGTCATTTTTGAAAATACGCATTTTAGCGTATCTCGCTTATCCTTGATCAATCGTCTTCCAACTTTCAGTATGTTATAGCTGAGACAATTCTCTTTCATATATTTGACTTCTTAAATTTTGATGACGTCATCATGGTCAAAAAAATTGTTTTTTCTAACCCCCTCATTTCTCTTTCTTCAAAACGTTGATGAGCCCATATAATCTTAACCATTCGTCATTTCTAAATCATATTATGTACCTTAATTTTCCGTATAAAACGTATGCATAAAACCATGAATATATTTAATCAGTTATAGCTCCCTAGGATGTTAGGTGACCCCCAATTTTTATTACATAATCTGAAAGCACATGAGTTGTAGATACGATTTTTTACTTCATAATGGCTGATCGGACATTGTGACGTCATCATATTGCCATTTGAATTAGGAAAAAATTGAATTTTTATATATGACGTTATTACTTTTTATACTCGTTTGAACGTACTCGCTTATCTTGATTGATTGTCTCCCACCTTTGAGTATGTTATAGCTAAATCAATTCTTTTTCGGACGTGTCCCTTTATTTTTTATTTTGATGACGTCATCATGGTCAAAAAGAATGCTTTCTTTGGAGCCTTCTCATCTTTCTTTCTTAAAAGATGTAAACACATTGAAAATAGAGGGCGGCAGACTGTATTTCGACACTATCAGACCGATAGTTTGTATACTGTAAAGGCAAAATTCGTGTGGCATTTCCAACCAACTTGACAAGGTTTAAATTCATGTGCAATTACCGTCGTCAGGCACGTCGTTTAAGGTATTCGTACTTGTGCGTTAAAATTTTTAAATTGTTAATATCACTTTTCAGATAATTTAAAGCACATTTCAGGTCATTTTGAATATTCCAAAACTTTCCAAAATTTACGCGCCGTACGCTCATTTCCACGCCCATAGCACGTACTGAAGCTGGAAATTACGTTTCGGTTACATGTGTTGGGTTTGTGACACTGTATTAATACTACCGTGCGCACGGACGTTAGGACGTATGTGTACATATTCTTAAGTCCTTAAAATGCTCAAAATTACTCTTTTCCTTTAAAATTTCTTTTAAAATGCTCAAAATTACTGTTTAAATAGAGCATATTTTAGCATATAATACTTTTCAATCAGAAACGCGCGTGCTTCGTGAGGGTCAAAGTACTGCGGATCACCAAACTCGTCCTCAGTGACGAGTTTAAATCTAGTGCTCACTTAATACGATTTCGAAATGGCAATTGGTTAGGCTGATATGATCGATAATGTAAAAACGCAAAATTGCGCGTAGATGACGTTACGCATGACTGAGCGCATTGAAAAGCTTACCATGACTATTCCAGACCAAGCCAAATGTACCTTGACAGCGATTGTGCGTAACTCGTGGCAGTTTTTGAGATATCATGCGAACAGAAATGGAAGGAAAGGTAGAATAAAAAAAAAAAAAGATCTCTGACAATAACAAGAGGTGATCCGCTCGAGAAGCGGATCACCAATGATGGGCAATTCCACGGTTAGTAACGTTACATTTTTAGAAAATTAGATATCTAGATTAACCGTTACAACAAAATGAATGCACCTAAAGTACTAGCTTTGATACCATAGGTACATCCTCCCTAGATCTAACATACAGCAAAATAAAAAAAAAATCAAACCAGCATTTGGGGTTGTCATGGTAACACTTTTATTCGGTTAGTAACGTTACAAAAAAAGGACATGGTTAAAAACTTAGTGTCTTTGGACAAAAAGTTTCCTCAAATGGAACATACTAGAAACAAAGTGTCATATTTATTTTATTACTAGATTGATGACAAATACTTTACCACATATTTTTTAGTTCCTATGCATGTAATGCAATAGGAACTATTGTAATCACTCTGTCACATTTCTTTTGTTTTTTATTGTGTGTAGTATGTGTGCGCGTATGTGTGTAGACATTTATGCAAATGCGCATGCGTCAAAAAAAAGTTTTCCGACATTTTGTTTTACATCGCGATGCGAAGTTCGATGTGGATTTTCTGCAGAGTTCAGTCAGGGCTCACGCTAACCGATCGGCAAGGGGGCATGCATGAAACTATTTTGGTTTTACGGCAAAAAATCAACTGCTGTGGCATAAGTATGTTGAAGAAGGCCTAAAATAAAACAAAAAGGTTTTAATACTTGCTGAAATACATCGTTTTTTCATTTAGATCTCCATTTTTCACTAACTCTATGCGACGTTTATTTCTGTTGTATGAGTAGTCCATAGAGCTATTAAACAACTAGAGTGTTGACAAGATGGCGCAGCAATGCAGAGTTATGTATGTGTACCATCCAAGATGGCCGTCGTAGTAAAGCGCCACCTTCAGGCTTAGTATACATACTGTCTCTTATACACATCTAGATGTGTATAAGAGACAGCTTCGTAGCTGTCCTCAAACACTTATTAAACTATTGTAGCCAAAACGAGGCCAAGTGGAGCATCTTATTCAAAAATAAAGTACCAAGGAATGAAAATTAAAATCGTGTACATTACACCCATACACCGCAACGCTCGAGTTTCAAACATACGGGTAGCTAGCTTTACTGAACCCTCTGAGTAAATTGAGGGCGCAATTGCAAACGATGGTGCTTAGCGAAATTTGATTGGCTAAATCTATGGCAGCCATCTTGTATGGTACCCACACAGTTCTGCGTATTTCTAACATCGAATACATTGCGGTTAGCGCTCTAGTATTCTTATTAT
>NW_022682587.1:1333635-1344716 GCF_011630105.1 Anneissia japonica | reverse complement strand
TATATACACGTATATATATATATATATATAGGGCCTATATACTTTTTTAGTCATGTATCATGCATAGGAACGTTGACGCCTGCAAGGCTCTGGTTTATATTCTGACTCATCAGTTTTTAATGAGACTAATTAATCATGGTTGGTAGTAACGTTACAGTTTGTCCATCACAGGAAATCTGTGGTATGTCATGTCTCATTTAATTTTAAACTTAAAAAATGTATGTTCACAAAGTCAGTAAAAATATAAAAAACAATACTTTGAGTCTAGAAAGTGTTTAACACTAAACAGAATGTATTATTTCCACTTTAGCCTTCTACCAGCCCAAATTTGTAAATTTTACACCTCAAAAATAACTAGGCTCTCAATACAAACATATTTACAAGTAACTGTTAATTATTTTTTAGTGTAAAGTTCAATGCACTGTACTTAGTTTTTAAAAGTTTAAGAATAAAATAACGCAACATACAACATCCTGATAATAACAAACACAATTAAAGTTACCATGAATGGTAAAGATTGTAAGCATTATTATATAGTGCAATCACTATACTTTATTATAAATGCAGACTTGTGAACGCTCATTAGTTTTTCCTGCTATTTAAACATTGGCAAATTGAATAATCAAAAATTGTTATTAAATTAAATGTTAACTCCTTATTTTTTTGCTTTTAAATGTTCAAATATGAACAGAAAATTTAAAATGGGCACGACTATAACTTCAGGTGCTTCCAGTTTAGAAATCATTTTGCTCTTCATGTAGAAAATATTATCCTTTGTTGAAGGCCATTTCCAGTTTTTCCCAGCACGCTCCATTACAGAGACTTGGTACTCGGCCTCTCGAATGTCAATAACCTCTCCTGGAAATTGCTGTCCTTCGTATTCCACTATGTGGTCGCCTATACAAATATATTCAGACTTACCCAAGTTTTGTTTACTAGATTATGGCAGTTGATTATAGAGTAGATCGACTTTGATGAAATAATTTACATTGATGTGTATGAATGATGTAGATCACCATGTGCTATTTAGCTTTGCATTGCATTATGGATAAACTAATTAATATGTCCTACTGCCCTGTTTTGACAAAATATAGTGTTAATAATATTGTGGGTGATTCCATGTCAAATCAACCAGTTTCAGAACAAATCCCCAGGTGACCCCCCTCAGATTTTAATACTCCATGTCGTTTTTGAGATATGGCCGTTTGAAATTTGCTGGACTTAGTCATTTTATGACCTTGTGAATCGTGAAAAGTGACATTTTGAATAATTTCGGATTTCAGAATGCAATATTTTAGTCTACAGACAAGACAAAGAGCTCAAAGTTGGCATTCTGACTTACTTTTTGCCAAATTTTATGAATCTGCACTCAGATTTAATGTATCATCTTTAGATTTCAAGTTATGATTGCCTAAAGTAGGGTCCAGAATGAGCGATTAAGTTTTTTTGCAATTTTTGTGGTCACCCCGAATAAAAACTAGGGGTAACATGGGCTCCATTCTACTTGAATATAATCTATGGTCACAGGACTACATCCAGAAGTAATAACAATCCCATTAAAGCTTTAAATCAGAAAATACAGAGTCCTAAAATGGGCCCCAGCCAGAAAAATCCTTTAAATGGCTCGATGTTTGTGACCCCGGATGACCCCGCGATCAGTTGAAATAATTTTTGAAACAAAGATAGGTATCATAGTAATATGTACACAAAATTTCAGCTTTGGTACTCAATTCCTTCAAGGTGCCTTGTCTGTTTGGAATGGAGCCATTTTTCATAAAATTTGACTTCAAGCAATGTGTATAAAGGGAAAAGGATACATTAACATTAATGTCTTTTACTATTTAACTTATAATCAGTCCATAAAAGCCAATTTCTATGGAATACAAAAGTTTTTAAACCATTGATTCTTTGCTGATGATACTCTTAATTTTGAGTCCCAGTTCCTTTACTTAATAAATTCTGAAAGTTTAGTTTTAATCATCTCAAAATCTTCATTTGTAAGTTTGTAGTGGCGACCACCATGACCCATTAGCTGTGGAACCGAAACAATGCATATTATGTCTTGCAATGGTATCCAGCATTCATTGTATGTGTTTTGTTGCCAAGGTAGAGTGTTGGATGTTCTTGCTCGCTTCATGAACTTGACATACACATCATTCTCCTCATCTGACCACTCGGTGACCATACCAATGTACCACTCACTGTCATAAATGCAAGCAATATAACATCCAGGTTGACATTCATTGGCCACTATTTGATTGCTTACACCTGCATGGACACTGTTGATGGTAACAACATCACAATGCTGATCACTGGATAATCGTCGCATTTCAATATTTCCATCATCAGTTGGTATGAAGCTGTGGTGTGACCCGGTTCCTGCAATTGTTTTGGAGGATGCAAACCTGTCACTAAGTTTATACTTCTCTGCATTGGCTTGAATGTCATCACTACTAACATATAGAAATTTAATTCCGGTGATGTTCCCATCAGCCCACTCAAACATCTGCAGTGGACTGAGAATTTGGTTCTCAACAGTAGCTTGGAGGCTTGCTCTGACAACCAGCCTTTTTGTGGACCCCCTAAGCCATCACACGGGCTCTTTCCATGACTGGTTGCGAAGAAATGCCATTCAGCAATAAGTTCATGATCAGATGAATGGTGACAGAGATTTGACATATTTTTGTGATTTTTATATTGGCTTGCAGCCCCATCACTGTAATATATGCATTTCCGCAAGCCTGGAATCTGATCCTTGATGTAAGGAATCAAGTCAAGTGAGAGATGAAAGCATGGACGGCTGTAGTATCATGCTTCATACAATCTGAAATCATAACAACGCTTATGCACTTCAGTTCTCCTTCCACATTATGATATACTGCAAATGGATGCACTGTGGCTCGACTATTATCCCAGTAATAGCCCTGTATAGCATCTTGAACGAGGAAACTGTAGTTTTCAGCAAAATCTAATAAGATGATAGCTGTGTCTGGTTGTAAGGATTGCTTTAATGATTGCAGCTATGAAGACTGATTTGGTGATGAAGTGATGGCTCCATAAACAATAAACAGCATTACAAACTGTTTCAATATAATCATGCACTGAAGTTGTGAGGGTAACCAATGCAGTTCTATCAGTATGCATCCATTGCTTGTAAGTTACATTGTCATCCATATCCACTTCATTGGCAGAAAACAAATCTGTTAAGTAAATGCTCAATGCATTCTTACCTGGACAATTTTTGCAACATGCAGTTGCGGTTTTCAGTGTTACACACTAGTTTACTGAGATAATCCTTGTAATCACACTTATCAGGAGAGACTGTCAGAAGTAGTTTCACATTTTGGTGCTGCTGACACACACATACAGAATGCATACCTGCAGTCTGCAGACTTTCATAGCGATCGAGATACACTTTATGATGATGGAAACATATGCTATAATCATCAGCCAATGTTAATCCACTTCTCCACTCGAGCAGTTTTTTGTCATCATCTGATATCTGATTAACTGCAAAGAAACCAGCATCGCCTCTCACAAAATTTTTCTTATGGCAGGAATCATTCAAATTTAAACCAATGCTGCATTTGGATAACTCGGATGATGTTCCCTCCATCGTGATGATCTAAATGTTGATATCTGAAGTATATATTCCAACACTATGCCTAATACAAATGTGTGTATAAAAGTGTGCTGCACCTTTAGACAAGATGTTCCTCTAGCTATCTCAAACTGAAATGACTCATTATTACTTTGCAGTGACATGGACTGGATGAGACATGCAAATAAACCTATTTGAAAAACATGTCTGGACATGAGATAACCGTGACATCATTTGAATTGACAGGTTGTCCAGTGTAACAATTAATAAACAATGTTTATCTTGGTATGTGTGACATGATGTATGGTTTATAACAATTTACTTTCAAGACCCATGTTTAAAATAAAAAATAGTTACCATTGGTGTATGCAAACTTGTATGAAATATTAATGTCAAATTGTTTAATTATTGTATTCATCACTTTATATTGCCATATTATGACTGCAGAAATGCCACATTTAAACCCTGTCACATTACCTTGAAGGAGTTGAGTAGCAAAGCTGAAATTTTGTGTACATATTACTATGATACCTATCTTCGACAGGTTAGAGTTTCAAAAATTATTTCAACTGAACGCGGGGTCATCCGGGGTCACGAACGTTGAGCCATTTAAAGGATTTTTTTTGCTGGGGCCCATTTTGGGACTCTGTATTTTCTGATTTAAAGCTTTAATGGGATTGTTATTACTTCTGGATGTAGTCCTGTGACCATAGATTATATTCAAGTAGAATGGAGCCCATGTTACCCCTCGTTTTCATTCAGGGTCACCCCAAAAATTGAAAAAAAACTTAATCGCTCATTCTGGACCCTACTTTAGGCAATCATAACTTGAAATCTAAAGATGATACTTTAAATCTGCAAAAAGTAAGTCAGAATACCAACTTTGAGCTCTTTGTCTTGTCCGTAGGCCGAAATGGCTTTCTGAAATCCGAAATTATTCAAAATGTCACTTTTCGCGAGTGCGTAAAATGACTAAGTCCAGCAAATTTCAAACGGCCATATCTCAAAAACGACATGGAGTATGACTTTCAAATTTTGCATGTGTTCATATCATCATTCTGACCAAATTTCATTAAAATCTGAGGGGGTCACCTGGGGACCTCTGGTTGATTTGACATGGAATAACCCTTATGTCAACTCAATGGAATCTGACAGTATTACATTGGTTAGTAACGTTACATGGTTAGTAACGTTACGGATTTCGACTGCTTTTATTAGCCCTGTTACCAAATAAGAATCAGAACTATTTTTGTTTTTTGCTTCAGTGTTTTACAGAAGAGCAAAATTTAAAATAAGAAAATTCCTAGTAATTGCTTTCTCCTTATACAAAAATAATCTTGTGTTTTTGGTTAGTAACGTTACATGACCCCCTAAAGGATGTCAAAGTTCAAACTTTTGTAGCCTGAATCTATTTTCAGAACATAATTTTGGGTAACAAATGTGTGAAAAAGTGTAACTCAATAAATATATATGATAAAACCTGACGTGTAATAATGTACCGAATACTGCAGTACGTTTTGAGAACACTTCACATTGTTCTCGGTTGGGACTCGAGTTCTGAACCCACGATATCCAGATCATGTGTTTTTAAACGTACTGACTATTCGGTACATATTACGTAAATTTAGCCCAACACCTATTTGATTCTCCTGACGCAAAAAATTTTGTTTAAAAACAAACTCATTTTATATACAAATTTCAGAAAACATTTTGAGCCACTCCTTAATTTCTTTCCTTTTTCTTCCTTCTATCTTTACTTCACTGTTAAATGTCATACTTTTTGTATTATCATATTGTTTTTATCGTTACATATACATACTACTGTACCAATATAATTTAAAAATAAATTACATAATTCCAAATTTATGTAATTGCCTAATTAAATAATTTAAAATAAATTGATTAAATAAAAAATAATATTAATAATAATATATAAGAATGTGTACTGTCTTCTAATTAACAATTTTTCCTTCTACTACAAATCTAAAGTCGAAGTTACAGTAGTCTTGTCTTTGCCATTCTACAGCCTTGTATTGGATAGACTTTCTTCATATACAACTTCTATGAATGGATGTCTTGATCGAAGTGCGAAATCCAGTTGACCAAACCCAGTTACCGTTTGATTTTAACAATCTGTGGAAAACGGCATTGGTGATTACTGCTGCAATGGCAATCCATCGTCATTTTCACATTCATCTTTCTGACTTAGAAAATTTCTTTTCATATGACGTCTGGCCATTTCTGTGAAGCTCCAACAGCTCTCTATCTGTAGTAAAAGTTCACTGGGAATTCCTGTGATACCTTCAGTATCGACTCAATGGTTGTAACGCTCAACCGGATTTGGAGCTTTTTCTTATTCAATGTAAATTTAGAAAAAAACCCTCTCGACAGTTGCCATGCTTTGTGGTAGAGCAAGTAGCTTGCACATGAAGACTCCAAGGCACTATTCTTTTAGGAAGTGTGACCTACAGAACGTGTCCGTCGGTGTTGTAAATAGCAAGTGGGAGAGCAAACCATCAAGGTATAGACACCCTGAGACGAGTATCTGATTGTTGTCACAATGTTGTGTTTAATATTTAGCACAATACGAGCATACAGCTTACGTTCATTCCATAATTTTCTTGGGTTTTGTTTATATTTGATTTCAGCCTCATTAAAATAATTTGATTTTGATTTCTGAATAATATTTGTAACTTTTTTTCTTAGTGTTATACAGTACTCATTCAAGAGGCTCTCTTAAAAACATAACATAAACTCTTTTAAGAAGTTTACTCCCTTTGTGTATACCTCTGTTTTTAGTTTACTAAGCCCTATCACAGGGTGTCTGCTTGACATTAACTCAAACCAATGATTAATATTTTCAATCATCCATGCTGTTGTCAAGTTATCATCACTACGGCCTTCATTTTTAACTAGATAACTTAGGGCACAACTAACTGAATTTCATTTCGAATCTGTATAGTTTATTCCCCTTCTCAATTTTTTTTAGATTTCAGAAGCCAAAATTATTACGATCAGATTGTAATTCAGGGTTGAATACGAGAGCCTGCCATTGAACACGAAAGTTACGACTGACTTGCTTCGCGTCAAAGGTTAGGCACCAAGATGAAGATTGAGGGCGTACAGTAGTCACATGATCTGAACTGCTCATGTCACAATTCTCTCTATACAGGAACTCTAATATATTCGGAACAAGACTCAACTTTGACGCCATGGTGTACGTGATACGTAGAGAAATTTTGCAAAACAGTACGTGCAACATTGTTGCAGAGTGGTACATTGTTGCATTCTACACAATCATAGAAGGTTTCATGGTGCTGCTGGTTATCTAGGCAAACCCGACAGCGCCATTTTGCTGGGAAGTGATGCCGCAAGTCAGCTATTTGATGGTGTAGAACTGGATTTAGTTTGACAGGAAATTATAGGAAGGCGTCCTCTGGCACGCGATGAATAATCTCCAATAAGTTTGTGTGCTTTGGTATCTGAAGTCAATAGTACATTGGGTTTTTGCTGGCTGCTGATTTGCCATTCTTTGTGTATAAGATATGCATTAATAATTGCTGTCTCGAAAAAGTGCCAGAATACTTTCATATGCCAGCGACGCGACTTCCGTTCAACTGCGAAGTAATAATTTAGCTGGTAAGCATGATCGACACCCCCATGTATCTATTGTAGTTGCACACTGCCTGTGGATAGGGAATTTCTCTTCCGTTGCCTTGCTTGTCGATTGTTCGCGTTACAGATGTAAGTGGTAAGTGGCTGGAGTGTGCGCTACTAATAAAATATATGAGTTTTTTATCTTTCCATGTGTATTTGCAGAATTCGTCGTCATTTGTTCATGTTCGATGTTTTCTTCGTTGGTTCTCATGTTGTTGAGTTCTTGGAGTCCTTTTTTGTTTGGTTTTTTGAAACAAAAAAAATTGTCAACAGAAAAAAAACAATAAAACAAAAAACAAAACAAAAAAAATAAAATATATAAAAAATAAAGGCAACAAATTTTTCCTGTCTTCCTTTTAATTTCACCATGGCTTCAACTACGGCTATATGTTGCGACAGGTTGTAATTTTGGGAAAAGACAGCACTGAGCATACATGTAGTTTGTATAGTTTGTCGGTGTTTGGAGCTTCTGGTGCTTGAGTTTTGCATTATCCAGTAAAATCGCTTTTTAGAGAGTGAGTTATCATGGAAATACGGACGACGTGACCAGATGTGTCGAAGGACTGTCAATCCCTTTGTCGCAACCATAATCGGCAAACCAAAGTCAAAGTCAAAGTCAAAGTAAAACTTTATTCATCCTTCAACGAAGGAAACTGAATGCTCGCATAAAACTTTTAAGACATATTGATGGAGTGGATGACATGCATCTCTAGAAACTCCATCAAACACCGTCTTCAGCTGTTTCATATAAACTGACTCCACCGACTGTTGATCCACACCAATCATTGTTCCTGCTCTCCTGATCAGACGATCAATCCTGTTCCTATCTCTCTGAGTGACGTTGCCACCCCAGCACACGAGGCAGTAGACCCAAACACCACAAATCACAGAATTATAAAAAAGTTCTAAAATTTTGTTACACACATTGAATTTATACATCTGTCTCATACAATACATTCTAGAGTTTAGTTTCTTTATAAGAGAATCGACATGATCATCCCATGTAAGCGAATCATTGAATACAACTCCAAGGTATTTATATTTATCTACGCGATCAATTTCTTTATTTTTTATGAAAATCTTACTAAAATCACTCGTCCTTTTCCTGAAGTCAATAATCATCTCCTTTGTTTTAGATGTGTTCAATTCTAGATAATTGTCGTCGCAATAATTTAAAAACCTTTTAATCTCCTGAACATAGTCGGTATCCTCGTCATTATTTATAAGCCCAAGCATAGCTGTATCGTCAGCAAATTTAATAACAGGGCACATACAATGTGCTGATCAATAGTCAGCCGTGTAAATGCTAAATAAGAAGGGGGCAAGT
Source organism: Anneissia japonica (assembly GCF_011630105.1). NCBI lineage: Eukaryota > Metazoa > Echinodermata > Crinoidea > Comatulida > Comatulidae > Anneissia > Anneissia japonica. The sequence continues at coordinate 1,336,131 of NW_022682587.1, read as the reverse complement.
ACAGTTCCCTGAGGAGCGCCCGTATTGGACCTAATTGTATTTGACTTTACGTCTTTATCTAACTTTACGAACTGAGAACGATTAATCAAAAAATCAAAAACTAAGGAGATTAAAAGAAAAGGAATATTCATGCGAACTAATTTGTCAAATAAAAGATGAGGTTGAATTGTATTAAGGGAGCTTCGCAAAATAAAGCAACGCGTATACGAGTGGACCACGCGATGTGATTAAAGGCAGTTTAATCCCATAGTTGGCCACGCGTTGGGATTATTTTCCTGGGCTACTCCACTTCGTAGTGGGGAATTGATAACAGGCTTAGTGTAAAAACCCAATTAACACAAACAAAAACGTCTTGTATAAACCCTATTGGAAGTAACGCAAGCTCACGTTATATTTCTGAGAATTACATTAATAATTTATCGAGATTATCGTCACCGTTACGATCAAAACCAACAGACAGCAGAAATATAAAACTAGGAGAGGCCTAGGACATACCGTAGATATTATACCTCCATGGATAGGCCTAGGCTTTGGCTTACTCAGAAAAATTACGGAGTAAAATTAAAAATCGAAAACAGGCAATTTTTATGAATTTTTGTTATGCCTAATTATATCTTTTTTACAGTTAGTCTTTAAAATTATCATTTCTTATATCGTTTTAGTATTAATTAAGATTATTAAATAAAACTGTCTAGGACGACAGACAGATATCGGTCTACAGTAGGCCTACATTCGATCATGAACGTAGATAGGGTAGGCCTACACTTCCTTCAGTGTTAGCGAAATACAAAAAAAAAATATTTAACTTCATATTAGTACCTTTATCTGATATAAATGTGAGCAGGTGTCCTAGGCCTATATCTATTATAATATTGATTAATCTGGAACTTTGGCGGAACAGTATATCCATTGTATGTGACGAAAAACGTTTCAGAAAAAGCAAAAACAATTTTCTCCAGCTAGCAGTTACATGCACTGCTCTCACCCCTTTCTACCGATGAAACACATGTTTTGATGCGGCACAAACCTAGACTTTATTCTATTTCAATGTTGATTAATCTCGAAGTTTAGTGTAAAATAATATATTTATTATATTTGATTATCAGGCTCTTTAAAAGAGGTATTGTATAGTATACTGTAAAATATTGTTTTCTCCGTTTTTTCTCTAGATTGCTGTTTAATGTATTGCTTTCACCACTTTTCAAACAGCGAAGCACATGTTTTGTTGCGTCGTTGATTAACCATGGCCTCTACCATTTCATATGGGTTATTAATTTTATAATAATTTTTCAAAATAATTAAAATTTAAAATGTATAATCATTAAATCGTTTTTAAACGCTTGAATGTACCAAATGACTATTAATGGTAATGTATAAAAGTAGTTTTCAATTGTTGATACGCCACGGCGTATCAAGTGGATTTGGAACGTCTTCCTTGCTGTGTACTGCATCGCCGGCTGGAAGTTTAGGGCCTGTGGTTTTGACTTACTATATGTTCTATCAGTAAAAGTAAAAGTTAGAAGCTTGACTCTGGTCCTGTACTCAATGGGCTATGGGATATTTATTGAATTACGATCTCTTAACATATTATCATTATTTCATTCTTTAAATTGCTTTTTCTATCCATTGATTTATTGTCTATAATTTGTTCCGATATAATAGTTGGGAATAACCTTGCATTGAAAATATATTATGGTAGGCCTATATAAAAAATAAGTGTACAATATGCCTACTATTTGTAGTCTTATTCATAATAAAGTACAGTGACCGCCAATAAACACTCAACATATACGATGAGTATCAGATTTTAGTGCAGTAGGCTAAGCTAGTGTAGCATTATTTTTTCCCCATTTAATTTCATTCATTCTCTGTAGGTCATTTTGAAAACAGACATTGGGCCTGGGTGTAGAGGAATGGCGTTTTCGGATACGGTAGCAATTTTTTGGCCTAAATTATTGTTGTTCAGCTTTCAAAATGGGATGGAAAAAAGAAAAAAGGGAAAAAAAAAAAAAAAAAAAAAAAAAACACTAAATAAAAGTATTGTGTTTAGATCAGATTATCATACAAGCATATTACAAGCGACTGTTGTACACACACACAGTAGATCTTGATTAATTAGGCCTATGTTCATGTAATGAACTGTTTACGCTAATTAACTTTAATTTATGTTCTACTGAATGAGCTGTTCTTGTTTGATTTTTAATTTCTGTTTGTCACTTCTTTGTTGTCTTTATTGTAATTAATTTATTTGTATCGTACCAAATCCATTTTCAAATATAAATAACAAATATAAAATATAATTGAAAATGAGACTTAAAGAAAATAATAAATACAAGATTTAATTGCACACAAAAATTCAGAGACTGATATTTTCTTAGTTTATTCTATGCTTTTCCATGGTAACGTCGAGTCGTTATCACTGGGCGCCGTACAAAGCGTACGGCTATGCATAACTCGGCCAATTTATGTTCTACTGAATGAGCTGTTCTTGTTTGA
>NW_022682587.1:1330886-1333352 GCF_011630105.1 Anneissia japonica | reverse complement strand
GTTTCGGTAAAACACATGGCACTTATATTTCTATATTCATAAAGATATAGTGCATTAGCACGTAATTCGTCCATTTTATTTGGTAATGATTGAACGTTCCCTAAAATGATTGACGGGATATATGGCTTACATTTTCTTGCTCTCAACCGCTTCTTTACACCCCCAGCTCTCCCTCTCTCCCTCCGTCTAATTTCCTTAGGCAAATCACGGCCACCTGGCAGCGGGTGCGAGGTACGTATAGCATGCAGTTGACTGGGCGTATACATTACTTTTGTAGGCCTATCATGTTCAGCTCCAAAACAACAAGAAAACACATTTAGGACCAACATTACCAGCACAAATCGAAAGAGCAACATATTTACCAACATTTCACTCAAAATCACAGAACAACAAACCGGAAAACGGTAAAAAGAGCAAATTCAAATTGGAGAAAAGCGAGCGAGCAGTGTCGACCGTATGAACAGCGCCACAAATTCCGAACCGAAGAATGCTTGCAATTCTTGTACCGTCAGCTCCGTGAACTCCTGGCGTGGTTTGGTCTGGGTAAAGTATAGGTTGGTTTGGTCACCTGCAAAAAGGGAATAGTAAAAAAAAATATGAAAAAAAATTCTACTGCTCTAGTTTGCTGCACAAACCTACTTGTAAACCCGGGGGGGGGGGGGGGGGGGATCTCTCCACGACGGGGTATGGCGTCTTCTCATTCATTCAGGGGATGCCATTTCGCACTCTCGTCATCCTCCCGCCTCTGGCAACCCAAAGCAGTCGTCCTCGTCTAGGATGCCTAGGCTCCTCAGCATCCTCATAGCCTTAGCCTAGGCCTACCTCTACCTAATACCCCCTATTCCCCATGTCCCCAGAGCAGGCCTTCTTTCTTTGAGGGGGCCCACCTTTCTACGACAGGAGCCTGGCTACTGCTACTAGTACTAGTCGATGGCCCAGCAAAACTAGGTCCATTACCAGCAGGAGAACCAAGCCCACTTGGGGTTACTTGGTCAGCGTCCGAGTCAAAGTCCGATACCGCCTCTTCCTCAGCTAAGAACTGTCTGATTGGAATCGGACACCGAACCGTTGTCTTCGCTTGCAGAAGGATAAATTTGACTCTTCCTCACCGCTGTCGCTAGGAATGTCGAAAAAGTCATGCCGGAAGCGATCTGAAATCCGTCGTTTTTGCACTGGTCTCCTTGGAGCTTGATTCGCCATCCCAAAAAAACCGCTTGTCGAAAAGTTGATGAAAGTCGGTGAAAAATCAGCCAAATTTTCGAAAGCTTTTTTTGAAACTGCACATGCTCTGCATATTCAAACTATGCCCGAAATGCAACTGACATCCCATCGTGCAATTGTCCATCAATGTAAACAAACATGGCGAGCGCATACAGTGACGATAGTTGGTTCTCAATCACTCACAAAAATTGGATTTTACACATAATTGGATTTACACAACGAAACTGGTACAGTATCTATATTTACAGTATTACTTTTTTATTAAATACAAGTTTCAAAATAGTTACTTTTTTTTCAAAAGTGTGTTTTTATAAGGTTTTACCATAGCCATTTCACAAATTGATAATAGGAATCTACAATAAAATAGGAAACACAAATCATGAATGTTGGTACAGAAATTCCTATTGGCTCCCACATTAAAATAATCACCCACATGTGTGAAGCCATTAAAAAACACTGAATTTGAAGAGACCCATGAGGGCCTCCTTCACTTGAGAATTACATAGTACTGTATAGTATGGTATGTTGTTTTGAATGCATGTTACAATTCGAATGTCAACAATTCGATCGGATTTTTAAATTTTTTAAAATTTTTCACTTCACTTTTTATGACATCATCACCTCAATTTTACGTTCGTAAAATCGGGAATTCGTTAAATCGGGGTTCGTAATTTTGGGGTTTCTACTGTATATATATTCCCCACATTCACACGAGCACCCCCTCCCCCATCATATATTTACTAATATTTAACATACTAGAGGTGTACTCTTTTTCACAAAGCACTTGCATCCCCTCTGGGCTCATGAGCACCGTACTTCGAAATAATTGTCTCCATATCTTCGCTAATTAATCACTGTAATTTAGCTTACACTTATGCATGGAGTATAAATTGGAGCACTTAAAATGTACAATAATCATTTCACTACCCAACAAACCCCAAACTTTATTCATGGATTACATAAATAGTTTCATGCTGTTGTACTCAAACATCACTGGCGCGGTGTACGGAAAAAATGGCCCCGGTAAAAATGGCCCCATATGACAGGTAGGTAAAAATGGCCCCAATAATCAAATTCTGAATTAAAACTGATTTTCTTGAGTCATTATATGCATTTTTGTATCTTAACTAATTTAGTTTTTAAAAGGAATCTCCCCAATAATCAAATTCTGTAACACACAATTGATCCACATGCTTTAACTACTGTTTATTTGCATTGTTTATAACATGTAAAGTTAATTCATTT
>NW_022682587.1:1320060-1322731 GCF_011630105.1 Anneissia japonica | reverse complement strand
ACGGTTGAAACGGATCATCGTCCGCGTCAACTGTGACATCCACCATAGTGTTTTGTCGTCTGGTTGGCTTATTTTTCAGCTTGAGAGTTAAACAAGTGAGCATCGATTTTCTGGCGGCGGCGGTTCGCTGTTCCATCAATCGTTCTCCTTCCTTCTTCTTTGAAAAGCTTACATCCTAAGCTTTATTTTGATGGGTATTTTTATTGGGGTCATCACACGAAAAATAGCTCAAAATTAGATCTGAAGTTTTGAAAAAGTTTCCTAGCGATTTTTAGATATCAAAATAGGGCAGAAATACTTTAAATTTGGTACCTAGTTGAAGCCCAATTATTGGAGAAAATATTTTTGCCATTGGCTATTCTCCTTTGTTAACGGCCTCCCTCCGCTGTCATAGTTTTCAATAGGTACTTTCATGGGCTGTGCGCAGCGCCGCCAGGTTTGCTGTACTCACTAACCCAATTCTCTACTGAGTGACTATACTTCTAGTACGTTTTATATATGTTTATTGTGAATGGATTTGAACATATTTAGTACCATATGAAAGATAATGAAATAAGCTTTACAAAGGTGTTTTTAAAATTTATATTTGATCAATAGTTTTCAAGAGAGACTCAATTAAAAAATTTCACTAAAAACCTGCATAGTTTACACTTCCTTGCCGGTACCTAATTCTATAGAGTATCTATAGAAAATTTTATATAAGTTCTATAGAATATTTCAAATAAAATATATAAAAACATTCTATACAATCTCTAAAGAATTTCTATACAATTTCTAAAGGATTTTTATACAATTTCTAAAGAAAAGTGGCTTAATTCTCTATAAGAATCTATAGAAATTAACAGCATTTCTATAGAAAATAAGAAGTGTTTCTATAGAGAGTAACGCTGTTATAATTTCTGTTTTATAGAAAACTATTATTTTCTATAGAAATTAACAATACTTCTATAGAAAAGAACAGCATTTCTATAGAAATTATTGCAAATATAATTTTTTCTATAGAAAACTATGTAAATCTCTATGGAAAATAACAGTAAATCTATAGAAAGTAACGCTGTTATAATTTCTTTTCTATAGAAAACTATTATTTTCTATAGAAATTCACAATGCTTCTATAGAAAAGAACAGCATTTCTATAGAAAGTAACGCTGTTATAATTTCTTTTCTACAAAACTATTATTTTCTATAGAAATTCCAAATAGTTCTATAGAAATTATTGCAGATATAATATATTTTCTATGGAAAACTGTATTATTCTCTATAGAAATGTACAGAATTTCTATAGAAATAATGCTGATATATTATATTTTCTATAGGAAAAAAAAACAGCATTTCTATAGAAAATAACGCTGATAAAATTAATTTTCATAGAAATTCACAGCACTTCTCTAGAAAATAACGCTGATATAACTTTTTTTATATCATTCGATCACTAAAAAACTGTTTTCACGAATCAAAATAAAAAGTGTAAAAATAAAAAATCATAGGCCTACAAGATGATTGTAATGTACACATGTGTTTTGGTAGTTCATGGCATGAAATGTTTGAATCCACTGTACAGAAATCTCAACAAAATGTATTCATTCTCAAGATCTTTATTTAGTGACATATTAAACATATATATAACAGGTCTAGCAACCAAACTAAAATAATGTTTGCATTGCATCATCTAAAAGTAGAAAAAAAAACTGGATTCAATATCTTAAAAGAATAAACTGCATTGAATTTTACTAGCATTATGAAGTCACACGATGTAGCACTAGTGGTATTGTGCAAACATATAAAGATTTATAAAAATAATTTTACAGTATACTGTATAATAGCTGTATTTACAGTAAATTGCAGGCGTATATAAAATATTATAAATATATTAAATAACATCAAGGTACTGTAAGCGATATTGATAAGGGTAGATGAAAGAAAAAGTTTTATATATTTTTATATACTATTACAGTACAGTATTAGATATAACTTTACACAAATTTAATAGATGTGAAAGACTCAAAAAAGAAATTCCAAAACATAAGGTGGATAACTCTGCACTGTATGGACCGTTCATAATTATCAACAAATGTATAAACAGTATGCTAAGAGGGAAAGGGCCTGGTACTAAATACAAAATTAAATGAAAGGAATTTACAAAAGCTTAAAATATTGATTGAAATCGGTTTTCTAAATTTAATAATATGCCAATATGGATATATTTAAACCTAATTATGTATCTATGTACCCACTGAAAAAAAGGCCATAGAGAACAGTATTGCAAAATCAACATTTTCCATGAATGTACACTTTTTAAAGGGGTTGAGGTGGCCAAAAAGAGTACACTTTTAATACACTATGTTTACAATTGTGATTGGCCTCTAAGTTTAACCTTTAAAGAAAAAATATGCTCAGGTACTAAACAGAGAGCAACAAAATAAAATAGAGTACTGAAATAATTGCTACTCACATAAATAATAAAATATTGATTTTACTGTATGTATATACAATAATATGGCAAGACAAATGTTATGTTTATGACAACGAATGTTATGTTTTAAGAAAATATGACAAGGGTAGATATAATTATTGATGTGGAAGTAGCATTTCTATTTAATAAAGCCAAGCTCTGGAGGACATAAATTTGTTGATATGTTGTAGAACTAATCTTTCTAAGCCTCAAAGTATA
>NW_022682587.1:1318216-1319903 GCF_011630105.1 Anneissia japonica | reverse complement strand
ATGCATACATGGTATTCCCAATTTTTAGGCTTGTTCATTTTCTTTATTCTGTTTGACAGAGACTGCCTCAAAAGAGTGGTTGATGCCTCAGGATACTTCTTATCAGTGAAATCTGGGGGTAAAAAAAAATGCCAAAAATTTAAATACTCTTATAGGCTTCTAAATCGAAAACTCATAAACGGGCAACCACCAAGAGCAGGATGAATTTTAATAATTTCGGTGCAATGTCTAAAATTAGTTATGGTAATCTCTAAAGAATAAAATGCAGATACCTTGAAAGTAGTGGTCCAATAAAAGTATTATTTCATATTTGTTATCTTGTACAAAATCTAAATATAATTTTAATATAAGTATTCCACTTGTAGCAAAATATTTTCTTCATTAACTGTCTAATATTAAAGTTTCTTCCTTCAAGTGCTATGCAGAACATATACAGTAAGATGTAGCTACTGTGTAGGTTAAATCAGTAATAAAGACGGGCTCCCTTTTGATGGTTATTAAAATGGTTACAAAGTGACAATGCAAACTTTCAGATTAAAATTTAAAGAAAAAAAATCAATGTCTAACCCAAATAAAAAAGCTTTACATGTTTATCTTTTGAAATGTAAATCCCATATTACAGCAGTACATAAGCCTGAAGTATCTTCATTTAAAAGGTAAAATACAAACCTATTTAACAAATTACTTACCTGTTATGGCAGTAATTCAGATGGGATTCAAACGCTCTTTCTCTACCGGTGTTCCACATGTGCGTTGCTTTTCTTCCCTATCATGGATCCTTTTTTATAAGTAAACCATGGCCAATGTCAATCTATTGAAAGATAGATAATTATTTACTATTTATTAGTAAACTTTCCTCCCACATCTGCGCTTGCTATTAGTATTGTCAATGGACATCCATGGAAAATATTCACACCCCAGTTAATTATACCATATTTTTTGGTCAACAAAAATATAATTATGCTTGAAATATTTCAAACTTTAATTATAGCATACAGTACAGATAAAAATTACTGCCTTCGTAGCACGCGTAGCTACGCATAGATAACGCGTAGATAATGCGTAGACAATGCGTAGGATTTGCGTAGCACGAACCGCTACGTAGCGATCGCTACGCGTTGTAATGCATCGTAATGCATCAGCTGTTTAACACATTATCAGTCGCCTATCAATGCCTACACAAGATCTGAATGTTCGTCGGAACAAACGTACTGTCTAGTAAAATGAATGTAAAGAGAGTTTTTTTAATTAGGCGTTTAATATTCCATGATCATATGAATGCTTTAATCTGCCCTTTCTAGGCCTAAGCCTAATAATTACCGGCGGCTTCGTCAGTTACCTAAGGCTGCCAGTGCCTACCGACAGCGCGCCTACCGACATTTTCATTGCATTAGGCCTCGTCCTAAAATAAATCCCAGAGGTAAACAACATGTCCCATCAGCCACTATGGGAAAACGTGCAGAGTGTGCTACCAAACCATCATTGCTATTTGATGTCCGTAGATGATTTAAATACAAATTGTTTCGCCTTTCTACAACCATCTATCTTGAAAATGAAGATCGCGCTGACTCCTGTCTCTTATACACATCTAGATGTGTATAAGAGACAGAGGACGCACATCTCGGGACATCAAAGGTTATAACTCTGGCATCGACATTCTAGGCGCACGTGCGTCCCTACACGCTGA
>NW_022682587.1:1317160-1318199 GCF_011630105.1 Anneissia japonica | reverse complement strand
TACATAGGGTAGTCCTACACAATTCTTCATAATCCCATCATTCCATTTAAAATTAAATAAAATGTGATGTTTGGTTAAAATATACTTTACTTTATATGTTCTACTATTTAGGCCTACTAGAATAAACAAATAGTAGGCCTATATTATATTTCCTACATACAGGTCAATTTTATTCAAAAATTATATAGTTTAGCTCCCGGCTCAGCTAGTCAAAGTTTCGTTTTCATCACATAACAAAACAGTTTGATTTCATCACATAACAAAACAGTTTTGATCATAGTACTCTACGTTGTCAGCCAGACGCAAGACTTCAAGCCACGTGATGAAAACCAGCTCGTCAACGAGATATGAGGTCTTAGCCTGAGCTAAGCAAGCTGTGGTTTTTAATTAAAAAAAAAAAAAAAAATTAAAAAAAATGTCACACATCATCAAAACTGTGTTTGGAATATAGGCATTTGTCAAAGCTCCTCCTCGGTGCACCGCACACATGTCCTGTTTTACAACCTTGTGGGTCTACGTAGTTACACTCTGCTTATTTACATTGTACTTTGATATCTCTATTTGATTTTAAATACCGTTCAAAACCGCTAAACTATATTCTTCACATATACATTCACTGCTATGCACTGCGTATCCAGCGGATTCACTTTCATGATTGGACATATTTAGTGACGTATCTAGGGGTGGGGGAGAACTCCCTCCAAAAAATAATTGACCCCAGTCAATCCACCTCAAAAACAAAATCTTCGGTCAGGCCCGTATGCAGCTTCAGCCAATTGGAGGGGGGAGGGGCGGTTTAGGGCGTGGGGTACAGGGCCTGCTTAAGGGCCCCGGTCGGGTCAAGGAGGCGAAGCCCTTGTGGGGGGGGGGGCCCGAAGCATGTATATGGCATATTTATTTACTTTGATGTACTTTGATATCTCTAATATTTGATTTTAAATACCGTTCAAAACCGCTAAACTATATTCTTCACATATACATTCACAATCATGTTGACTGTGTTGCACTGCGTATCCAGCGGATTTACTTTCATGATTGG
>NW_022682587.1:1305510-1315071 GCF_011630105.1 Anneissia japonica | reverse complement strand
AATTTAAAAACAAAAATGCATACATGGTATTCCCAATTTTTAGGCTTGTTCATTTTCTTTATTCTGTTTGACAGAGACTGCCTCAAAAGAGTGGTTGATGCCTCAGGATACTTCTTATCAGTGAAATCTGGGGGTAAAAAAAATGCCAACAATTTAAATACTCTTTTAGGCTTCTAAATCGAAAACTCATAAATGGGCAACCACCAAGAGCAGGATGAATTTTAATAATTTCGGTGCAATGTCTAAAATTAGTTATGGTAATCTCTAAAGAATAAAATGCAGATACCTTAAAAGTAGTGGTCCAATAAAAGTATTATTTCATATTTGTTTTCTTGTACAAAATCTAAATATAATTTTAATATAAGTATTTCACTTGTAGCAAAATATTTTCTTCATTAACTGTCTAATATTAAAGTTTCTTCCTTCAAGTGCTATGCAGAACATATACAGTAGGATGTAGCTACTGTGTAGGTTAAGTCAGTAATAAAGACGGGCTCCCTTTTGATGGTTATTAAAATGGTTACAAAGTGACAATGCAAACTTTCAGATTAAAATTTAAAGAAAAAAAATCAATGTCTAACCCAAATAAAAAAGCTTTACATGTTTATCTTTTGAAATATAAATCCCATATTACAGCAGTACATAAGCCTGAAGTATCTTCATTTAAAAGGTAAAATACAAACTTATTTAACAAATTACCTACCTGTTATGCAGTAATTCAGATGGGATTCAAACGCTCTTTCTCTACCGATGTTCCACATGTGCGTTGCTTTTCTTCCCTATCATGGATCCTTTTCTATAAGTAAACCATGGCCAATGTCAATCTATTGAAAGATAGATAATTATTTACTATTTATTAGTAAACTTTCCTCCCACATTTGCGCATGCTATTAGTATTTAACTGTCAATGGACATCCATGGAAAATATTCACACCCCAGTTAATTATACCATATTTTTTGGTCAACAAAAATATAATTATGCTTGAAATATTTCAAACTTTAATTATAGCATACAGTACAGATAAACATTACTGCCTTCGTAGCACGCGTAGATAACGCGTAGGATTTGCGTAGGCAATGCGTAGGATTTGCGTAGCACGAACTGCTACGTAGCGATCGCTACGCGTTGTAACGCGTCGTAATGCATCAGCTGTTTAACACATTATCAGTTGCCTATCAATGCCTACACAAGATCTGAATGTTCGTCGGAACAGACGTACTGTCTAGTAAAATGAATGTAAAGAGAGTTTTTTTAATTAGGCGTTTAATATTCCATAATCATATGAATGCTTTAATCTGCCCTTTCTAGGCCTAAGCCTAATAATTACCGGCGGCTTCGTCAGTTACCTAAGCCTGCCAGTGCCTACCGACAGCGCGCCTACCGACATTGTCATTGCATTAGGCCTCGTCCTGATGTCCGTAGATGATTTAAATACAAATTGTTTCGCCTTTATACAACCATCTATCTGAAAATGAAGATCCTGCTGACTCTGCATAAACTTTGAGACCGGCCGTCTTTTTACTGCTGCGCATCAAAAAAGCACATGACACATGGTACCGTCTGGGCAAAGCCTGGGCGGCGATTGGTAGTGGAATCCCGGAAGGTTTGTATTTATTAATTTTTTTTTTCTATTAAAAGTTGGAATGCTAAAATAATTCACGTCAGCTTGAATAGGAAGAGATCACAAATGAATCATCTCCTCATATAAGCATGGAGGAAATATATTAAGATGATAAGGCAGGCTGATATTTTGTTTATAATTAATTTCACTATCTAGTGACGTAATACAGTAGACTACGTAGTACATAGGGTAGTCCTACACAATTCTTCATAATCCCATCATTCCATTTAAAATTAAATAAAATGTGATGTTTGGTTAAAATATACTTTACTTTATATGTTCTACTATTTAGGCCTACTAGAATAAACAAAAAGTAGGCCTATATTATATTTCCTACATACAGGTCAATTTTATTCAAAAATTATATAGTTTAGCTCCCGGCTCAGCTAGTCAAAGTTTCGTTTTCATCACATAACAAAACAGTTTGATCATAGTACTCTACGTTGTCAGCCAGACGCAAGACTTCAAGCCACGTGATGAAAACCAGCTCGTCAACGAGATATGAGGTCTTAGCCTGAGCTAAGCAAGCTGTGGTTTTTAATATAAAAAAAAAACAATTAAAAAAAATGTCACACATCATCAAAACTGTGTTTGGAATATAGGCATTTGTCAAAGCTCCTCCTCGGTGCACCGCACACGTGTCCTGTTTTACAACCTTGTGGGCCTACGTAGTTACACTCTGCTTATTTACATTGTACTTTGATATCTCTAATATTTGATTTTAAATACCGTTCAAAACCGCTAAACTATATTCTTCACATATACATTCACTGCTATGCACTGCGTATCCAGCGGATTCACTTTCATGATTGGACATATTCAGTGACGTATCTAGGGGTGGGGGAGAACTCCCCTCCAAAAAATAATCGACCCCAGTCAATCCACCTCAAAAAAAAAAATCTTGGGTCAGGCCCGTATGCAGCTTCAGCCAATTGGAGGGGGGAGGGGCGGTTTAGGGCGTGGGGTACAGGGCCTGCTTAAGGGCCCCGGTACAATGCCCTAGCAACGTTGTTCGCATGCTACTTACGACTACCAAAGTACAACTATAAAGACTAAAAGAGCTTATGCCCGTGACACACCATTGTTTCTGGTTCAGGAATGTTTCCTCTGAATACCAACGCAAGTAAGTCCAAGCCGAGTTCTCTTAATTGTACGTTCACTATCTGACTGTCCCAGTCGAAGTGTGGGCTCTCGGCGTCTCCGGCTCCAGACAACGTGGTCCGTGACATCACAGGGTCAGAGGTCAGGTTTATTTACCAATAGTCCAGGCACTGGCACTACATTCTCCCCTGTTTTCTTTTGATAGGTTCGGAGCGGGGGCCTCCATCGTTCTGACACGATCTGGTTACTCTGACTGCAAAGCTACTGACTTGAAATTTTGTTTCAACCTGGGCCTCTATTACTGCCCTGTTCCCCCTTCTCTTTTCTGAAACAATGGGAGGATACTGAAAAGCAAAACGCTCGACTGTGCCATATATCCCACGACCTGCGGAATGGACCCAGAACAAATAAATGGGATGGGGACTGCAGTGGATCCCCGTGCAAAAAAGGAGCTGGAACACCCCCCACATGCACAGCCTGTGTCTTCGAGGGTCTTCAAGGATGTTTTGATCCTTGAATACACCCAGGCGAGAAAGAAAAACACCTAAAGTTACCGTATACATAACAAATGCATACGCCGCTAGAAATGTGTTGATCCCTAGCAGCTGGTAACAGTCACAATAAGAGATGGGTTTATCTCTAAAACACAGCAGTTGCGCTCGGATAGAATTTGGCTCGAAGACACCTCAGTACGTGGTATTAATTTTGGGTAAGACAATTAGGTCTCAATTTAGATTGGAGTCCCTGACTCCACAACCACATACACAAAAGGCTCGCCCTGTATGAGAGGGACGAGTTATCACCAGACTGGTGCACAGGCACCACAGGAACTGTTCTGAAATGCAAAACATAGCATGGTTAGTGCAACATAATGCTGTGGAAAGAACATACATTATGGGTTAATTGTCTCATCCAATGCCGAATGATGTGTGCTGAATTATAGGCGAACCCACGCCCTGTTATGCATCTAGACCTTTATGAAAAATAAATGAATAAGCAACAACAGGGTCGGGACTGTGGCTAATCCCTAATGAAAAAGCGAAACGCTCCCGAACGCTAAACTATCTCCAGTGTGCCCCAGGAATGTTTTGATTCCTGGATGCTATAAGACTGGGGCAAGAAATCACCCACGTTAGGCGTGATCTACAAATTATCCCCAATGACAGAAACGGGTCAAACACGTTTACTATTGTTATATGACAAGCTCCCAAACGCGTCTGTGAAATGCCGTTTGGAAGCTTGTCGTTTGAGCCGTTTATTCCGTTTGGAAGTTAACTCCTCCCCTTTTCATATGGCTGACTGCTCGTGAATGGCAAATGTTAAACGCGTTCACAGCGGAATTTGGAATTTGTACATATTTCATATATGTACAGTAATACTGTACATATATGAAATATGTACACCACTGGGAATGTGTTTATTCCCAGCAGCCCTGTAACCAAACTTAAAGAGATGTTTTGATCTCAATAATGAAATAAGCCGCTACGGCAAGTAGAATTTTGCTGGAGATATGGCAGCACGGTGGACGAATTTTGGGTGAGATTCCTTTTTATCTCAATCTTTAACGGAACTTCGAGGCTCCTCCTTGCCACATAACCCCGTAGGCATAGCGCCTACTAAACCCCAAAACGAGCACGCCTATAGAAACATAAAAAAATCGACATCGTGAAAGGAAAAATAATTCGTGCTGCAAAAAATCCCCCGACTAAATCAAAGAATTATTAGTCCCCGAAGGGGTACCAAGGGAAGAAACAATGCCCATTGACAAACATTAACAAGTTGAACGAACTAGAGGCTGAGCATGGAATTTCTGAAAAGCACTCATGGCACCAGCAATATAAGGACAGTGCCTACATCTATATTTGTGGCCTACCAGAAGATCTTACAGAGGGTGACCTCTTGTGTGTTCTCTCACAATATGGTGAAAATTGTCAACATTAACCTAGGAAGAGAGAAAAAACTGGAAATTCAAAAGGCTCTGTTTTATTGCATACGAGGATCAGAGAAGTACAACTCTTGCAGTAGACAATCTCAATGGTTTCCATTAGGCCGAACCATTTGAGGGGATCATGTAAGCGAGTACTGAGCCCCGAAAGAGAACGATGCTGATGGTGACGATTTGAAGCGTCTACACAAAGAAGGATGCGCTCCTAAAATTTCATCATTTCCAGCACAATCTGAAGAGGAAGTGGTGCTAACACCTTAGGAGGAAAGAGAGCACTTAAACGCGCGCAAAGTGGACATTGTTAATTCTAACAGGGCCAACGCCCCATCTACCGCTGCTGGTGACTGGGAGTCCATAACAGTCTCCTGCACTTGATGCAGACGCCTGGCCACACCTAAGGAGCTATAACTGATTAAAAATAGGTCTGATTTTAGCATAATTTCACTGTATAGCGGCACAAATACGCGCAAAGATACCTATGTTTGATCCGCACGTACGGCATTGCTATTGGCTAAAAGATGACTGAAAAGAATGGAAATTTGTGAAAACAATGTCAGGAACCCAAAATATGTAAAATAACGTAATTTCTAGCTTTTGTACGTGCAAAATGAAATATATTCTACACATAGGAAATTTTCAATTACGTTTTGGTTACATGTGTTGGGTTTGTGACACTGTATTAATACTACCGTGCGCACGGACGTTAGGACGTATATGTACACACTTAAGTCCTGAAAATGCTCAAAATTACTCTTTTCCTTTAAAATTTCTTTTAAAATGCTCAAAATTACTCTTTAAATAGAGCATATTTTAGCATATAATACTTTTCAATCAGAAACGTGCGTGCTTCGTGAGGGTCAAAGTAATACGGATCACCAAACTCGTCCTCAGTGACGAGTTCAAATCTAGTGCTCACTTAATACGATTTCGAAATGGCAATTGGTTAGGCTGATATGATTCGAGAAGTGGATCACCAATGATGGGCAATTCCATGGTTAGTAACGTTATATTTTTAGAAGATTAGATATCTAGATTAACCCTTACAACAAAATGAATGCACCTAAAGTACTAGCTTTGATACCATAGGTACATCCTCCCTAGATCTAACATACAGAAAAATAAAAAAAAAATCAAACCAGCATTTGGGGTTGTCATGGTAACACTTTTATTCGGTTAGTAACGTTACAAAAAAAGGACATGGTTAAAAACTTAGTGTCTTTGGACAAAAAGTTTCCTCAAATGGAACATACTAAAAACAAAGTGTCATATTTATTTTATTACTAGATTGATGACAAATACTTTACCACATATTTTTTTATATTCTGACTCATCAGTTTTTAATGAGACTAATTAATCATGGTTGGTAGTAACGTTACAGTTTGTCCATCACAGGAAATCTGTGGTATGTCATGTCTCATTTAATTTTAAACTTAAAAAATGTATGTTCACAAAGTCAGTAAAAATATAAAAAACAATACTTTGAGTCTAGAAAGTGTTTAACACTAAACAGAATGTATTATTTCCACTTTAGCCTTCTACCAGCCCAAATTTGTAAATTTTACACCTCAAAAATAACTAGGCTCTCAACACAAACATATTTACAAGTAACTGTTAATTATTTTTTAGTGTAAAGTTCAATGCACTGTACTTAGTTTTTAAAAGTTTAAGAATAAAATAACACAATATACAACATCCTGATAATAACAACCACACTTAAGTTACCATGAATGGTAAAGATTGTAAACAGTATTGTATAGTGCACTCACTATACTTTATTATAAATGCAGACTTGATTTTCCTGCTATTTAAACATTGGCAAATTGAATAATCAAAAGTGTTATTAAATTAAATGTTAACTCCTTATTTTGTTGCTTTTAAATGATCAAATATGAACAGAAAATTTAAAATGGACACTCTACAACTTCAGGTGCTTCCAGTTTAGAAATCATTTTGCTCTTCATGTAGAAAATATTATCCTTTGAAGGCCATTTCCAGTTTTTCCCAGCACGCTCCATTACAGAGACTTGGTACTCCCCCTCTCGAATGTCAATAACCTCTCCTGGAAATTGCTGTCCTTCGTATTCCACTATGTACCAGTCGCCTATACAATATATTCAGACTTACCCAAGTTTTGTTTACTGGATTATGGAAGTTGATTATAGACTATAGACTTTGATGAAATAATTTACATTGATATGTATGAATGATGTAGATCACCATATGCTATTTAGCTTTGCATTGCATTATGGATAAACTAATTAATATGTCCTACTGTCCTCTTTTGTCTTAAGACAAAATATAGTGTTAATAATATTATGTCAACTCAATGGAATCTGACAGTATTACACTGTTTAGTAACGTTACATGGTTAGTAACGTTACATGGTTAGTAACGTTACGGATTTCGACTGCTTTTATTAGCCCTGTTACCAAATAAGAATCAGAACTATTTTTGTTTTTTGCTTTAGTGTTTTACAGAAGAGCAAAATTTAAAATAAGAAAATTCCTAGTAATTGCTTTCTCCTTATACAAAAATAATCTTGTGTTTTTGGTTAGTAACGTTACATGACCCCCTAAAGGATGTCAAAGATCAAACTTTTGTAGCCTGAATCTATTTTCAGAACATAATTTTGGGTAACAAATGTGTGAAACAGTGTAACTCAATAAATAAATATGATAAAATTGCATGGATAAAGCAATCCTTAATCCATACTTGGGCTAGTTAAAAATTTTCATGATTTACATTGAAAATTTTCAATTAAAACACTGTTGACATAAATATGAGATTTTACCACACATACTGAAAATGCATCCTGATTATTGTGTTTTCCATAAGTGCTGATATGTTTATAGTCATATATAACCAAAATAATTGAGAACAAAATAAATTTTTATTTTTAGGTCATGTCCACCTAATTATGGATTGCCCTGATAATAACGATAATGAACAATAATACTGATTTATAGGCATATTAAATGTACATATTATTATATGGTATTTGTTTCTTCTTATTTTTATTATAAAAACGGTTTGATTTTACCTATTATGTAATGATTCTGTAATGATGATTCTTAACATTATTGAAGTTTTACCGAATACTGCAGTACATTTTGAGAACACTTCGCATTGTTCTCACTTGGGACTCGAGTTCTGAACCCACGATATCCAGATCATGTGTTCTCAAACGTACTGACTATTCGGTACATAATTACGTAAATTTTGCCCAACCGTTTTACACCTATTTGATTCTCCTGATTCTCAGAGCTCTTGAATTTTCGATTCCAGAGCTCTGATGATTATAGTGTCCTAAAATTTTGTTTAAAAACAAACTCATTTTATATACAAATTACAGAAAACATTTTGAGCCACTCCTTAATTTCTTTCCTTTTTCTTCCTTCTATCTTTACTTCACTGTTAAATGTCATACTTTTTGTATTATCATATTGTTTTTATCGTTACATATGCATACTACTGTACCAATATATTTTGAAAATAAATGACATTATTCCAAAATTATGTAATTGCCTAATTAAATGATTTAAAATAAATTGATTAATTAAAAAATAATATTAATAATAATATATAAGAATATGTACTCTGTCTCCTATTTAACAATTTTTCCTTCTACTACAAATCTAAAGTCGAAGTTAATGTAATGTAATGTAGTGGGATTTGGTATAGCGCATTATACCGAAGTCTCAATGCGCTGGAAAAACAAAAACAAAAGGCAACTCCTATTGTAACCAAACTGCAGATGCAGAGAAACAGACTGAGCAGAAGAACCAAACATCACTGCATCGTTCGCCTGCAATTTAAGACCATTGACAGGCAATGGTTGGCCGGCACATGATTCACAGATGCTCTCATGATATAAGGCATCTATCTAATCAAGCCTATACTCAAATCAGTAGTCTTGTCCTTGCCATTCTACAGCCTTGTATTGGATAGACTTTCTTCATATACAACTTCTATGAATGGATGTCTTGATCGAAGTGCGAAATCCAGTTGACCAAACCCAGTTACCGTTTGATTTTAACAATCTGCGGAAAATGGCATTGGTGATTACTGCTGCAATGGCAATCCATCGTCATTTTCACATTCATCTTTCTGACTTTAGAAAATTTCTTTTCATATGATGTCTGGCCATTTCTGTGAAGCTCCAACAGCTCTCTATCTGCAGTAAAAGTTCACTGGGAATTACTGTGATACCTTCAGTATCGACTCAACGGTTGTAACGCTCAACCGGATTTGGAGCTTTTTCTTATTCAATTCAAATTTAGAAAAAAACCCTCTCGACAGTTGCCGTGCTTTGTGATAGAGCAAGTAGCTTGCACATGAAGACTCCAAGGCGCTATTCTTCTAGGAAGTGTGACCTACAGAACGTGTCCGTCGGTGTTGTAAATAGCAAGTGGGAGAGCAAAACATCAAGGTATAGACACCCTGAGACGAGTATCTGATTGTTGTCACAATGTTGTGTTTAATATTTAGCACAATACGAGCATACAGCTTACGTTCATTCCATAATTTTCTTGGGTTTTGTTTATATTTGATTTCAGCCTCATTAAAATAATTGGATTTTGATTTCTGAATAATATTCGTAACTTTTTTTCTTAGTGTTATACAGTACTCATTCAAGAGGCTCTCTTAAAAACATAACATAAACTCTTTTCATGGCCGGTGGAACCGGGGGGGCCCAGGCCCCCCCACATTTTTTGCAAAAAATAATGTCTGGAGATTTTTGTGTGACCGGAAAAAAATTCTAGACCTACCTTTTCAGGACCTGTGAGCTGATTTTTTTAATTTTTTATGTTACAATCAGAAAATTAGAATTTTGAAGAACATAAAAGTCATTAAAACACACTTCAAATGTCGGGAAAGCTCATTCCCGCTTTC
>NW_022682587.1:1285940-1305323 GCF_011630105.1 Anneissia japonica | reverse complement strand
ATTTTCCCGGGGGAGAACCCCCCGACCCCCTTTCTTTTTGGGATTGAGAAAAATTTACCTGACCGTTTTGAAGAACTTAAATTAAAATCGCTATAAGATACGGTACTTCAGAAGTCGGGAAAGCTCATTTCCCACCATTTAGAAATTAACATTTTCCCGGGAAGAACCCGAACCTCCGTTTTCTCTTTGGGTTCATTGATTCATTATAATAATTTTCAAGAGGGGAAAACCTTGACTTTTGAAGAACATAAAGTATTTAAAAGACACCTCAGAAGTCGGGAAAGCTCATTTCCCGCCTTCTAGGAATCAAAATTTTCCCTGTGGAGAACCCCCGGACCACCTTCCCTTTTTGGGATTTATGGATTCATGGAAAAAAAATCGTATGCAACTACTCAATTTTTTTTTATGTATGTATACACACATAAGGCCTATGTACTGTAATAACAATAGGATAAATTTACCTGACCGTTTTCAAGAGGGGAAAACCTTGAATTTTAATAAAGAACTTAAAAGTAATTAAGACACATCAGAAGTCGGGAAAACTCATTTCCCGCCTTCTAGGAATCACAATTTTCCCTGTGGAGAACCCCCGGACCACCTTCCCTTTTTGGGATTTATGGATTCATGAAAAAAAAATCGTATGCAACTACTCAATTTTTTTTATGTATGTATACACACATAAGGCCTATGTACTGTAATAACAATAGGATAAATTTACCTGACCGTTTTCAAGAGGGGAAAACCTTGAATTTTAAAGAACTTAAAAGTAATTAAGACACATCAGAAGTCTGGAAAACTCATTTCTCGCCTTCTAAGAATCACAATTTTTCCGGGGGAAGACCCCCGCACCCACTATTCTTTGGAAACCTTGAATTTTGAAGAACAAAGTCATTAGAAACCTAGCTTAAAAGTCGAGAAAGGTCATTTCCCGCCATCTAGAAATCAAAAATTTCCGGGGGAGGACCCCCGGATCCCCTTTCCTTTTTGGGAAAAATGTTGACCCCCATCCCCTAGGTTTTTCCAGATCTGCATGATTCATATTCCCATTCATCTTATAAGTGGGCCCCCTCCCCCACTTTGAAAAACGTTCCGCCGGCCCTGCCTTTAAGAAGTTTACTCCCTTTGTGTATACCTCTGTTTTTAGTTTACTAAGCCCCATCACAGGGTGTCTGCTTGACATAACTCAAACCAATGATTAATATTTTCAATCATCCATGCTGTTGTCAAGTTATCATCACTACAGCCTTCATTTTTAACTAAATAACTTAGGGCACAACTAACTGAATTTCATTTCGAATCTGTATAGTTTATTCCCCTTCTCAATTTTTTTGAGATTTCAGAAGCCAAAATTATTACGATCAGATTGTAATTCAGGGTTGAATACGAGAGCCTGCCATTGAACACGAAAGTTACGACTGACTTGCTTCGCATCAAAAGTTAGGCACCAAGATGAGGATTGAGGGCGTACAGTAGTCACATGATCTGAACTGCTCATGTCGCAACTCTCTCTATACAGGAACTCTAATATATTCGGAACAAGACTCAAATTTGACGCCATGGTGTACGTGATACATAGAGAAATTTTTTATTCAATAAAAGAAATTACATTTTAAACAACTTTAAATCCAACCATTAATGTCGATTTATACAATAAATATCAGAAATTGTACTTTCATAAGCTTCATTCAACAGCTACTTTCACAACAAATCAAAACGTCGTGAAAACAACACATCGCAAATCACTTCCGCGTTTATAGCTGAAGGAAATGCTGAGCGTAGGTGCGTCTATGAAAAGCACGTTCTAAACAGTTAGTGTGTTGCGCTTATACACTGAATGAACCGCTGTGACTTCGATATAATTAATAATGAAATTTTGCAAAACAGTACGTGCAACATTGTTGCAGAGTGGTACATTGTTGCATTCTGCACAACCATAGAAGGTTTCATGGTGCTGCTGGTTATCTAGACAAACCCGACAGCGCCATTTTGCTGGGAAGTGATGCCGCAAGTCAGCTATTTAATGGTGTAGAACTGGATTTAGTCTGACGGGAAATTACAGGAAGGCGTCCTCTGGCACGCGATGAATAATCTCCAATAAGTTTGTGTGCTATTTGGTATCTGAAGTCAATAGTACATTGGGTTTTTGCTGGCTGCTGATTTGCCATTCTTTGTGTATAAGATATGCATTAATAATTGCTGTCTCGAAAAAGTGCCAGAATACTTTCATATGCCAGCGATGCGACTTCTGTTCAACTGCATAGTAATAATTTAGCTGGTAAGCATGATTGACACCCCCATGTATCTATTGTAGTTGCACACTGCCTGTGGATAGGGAATTTCTCTTCCGTTGCCTTGCTTGTCGATTGTTCGCATTACAGATGTAAGTGGTAAGTGGCTGGAGTGTGCGCTACTAATAAAATATATGAGTTTTTTATCTTTCCATGTGTATTTGCAGAATTCGTTGTCATTTGTTCATGTTCGATGTTTTCTTCGTTGGTTTTCATGTTGTTGAGTTCTTGGAGTCCTTTTTTGTTTGGTTTTTTGAAACAAAAAAAAATTGTCAACAGAAAAAAAAACAATGAAGAAAAATAAATAAAATATATAAAAAATAAAGGCAAAAAATTTTTCCTGTCTTCCTTTTAATTTCACCATGATTTCATCTATGGCTATATGTTGCGACAGGTTGTAATTTTGGGAAAAGACAGCGCCGAGCATACATGC
The DNA here is from genome assembly GCF_011630105.1 of Anneissia japonica. NCBI lineage: Eukaryota > Metazoa > Echinodermata > Crinoidea > Comatulida > Comatulidae > Anneissia > Anneissia japonica. The sequence goes on along the minus strand of NW_022682587.1, from coordinate 1,302,602 downwards.
AGTTTGTACAGTTTGTCGGTGTTTGGAGCTTCTGGTGCTTGAGTTTTGCATTATCCAGTAAAATCGCTTTTGTGTCATTTTAGAGAGTGAGTTATCATGGAAATACGGACGACGTGACCAGATGTGTCGAAGGACTGTCAATCCCTTTGTCGCAACCATAATTGGAAAACCGAAGAATGCTTGCAGTTCTTGTACCGTCAGCTCGGTGAACTCCTGGCGTGGTTTGGTCTGGGTAAAGTATAGGTTGGTTTGGTCACCTGCAAAAAGGGAATAGTAAAAAAAAATATGAAAAAAATTCTACTGCTCTAGTTTGCTGCACAAACCTACTGTGACCCCGCTTAAGTCCTCGGTGGGGAATGGCGTCTTCTCATTCATTCAGGGGATGCCATTTCGCACGCTCGTCATCCTCCCACCTCTGGCAACCCAAAGCAGTCGTCCTCGTCTAGGATGCCTAGGCTCCTCAGCATCCTCATAGCCTTAACCTAAGCCTACCTCTACCTAATACCCCCCATTCCCCATGTCCCCAGAGCAGGCCTTATATCTTTGAGGGGCCCACCTTTCTAGGACAGGAGCCTGGGTACTGCTACTAGTACTAGTCGATGGCCCAGCAAAACTAGGTCCATTACCCACTTGGGGTTACTTGGTCAGCGTCCGAGTCAAAGTCCGATACCGCCTCTTCCTCAGCTAAGAACTGTCTGATGCCTGATTGGAATCGGACACCGAACCGTTGTCTTCGCTTGCAGAAGAATCAATTTGACTCTTCCTCACCGCTGTCCTAGGAATGTCGAAAAAATCATCCCGGAAGCGATCTGAAATCCGTCGTTTTTGCACTGGTCTCCTTGGAGCTTGATTCGCCATCCCAAAAAAACCGCTTGTCGAAAAGTTGATGAAAGTCTGTGAAAAATCAGCCAAATTTCGAAAGCTTTTTTTGAAATTGTTCCTTGAGAGCTAGTCTTCAACAAACAATGAACTGCACATGCTCTACATATTCAAACTATGCCCGAATTGCAACTGACATCCCATCGTGCAATTGTCCATCAATGTAAACAAACATGGCGAGCGCATACAGTGACGATCGTTGGTTCTCAATCACTCACAAAAAATGGATTTTACACATAAATAATTGGATTTAGACAACGAAACTGGTACAGTATCTATATTTACCGTATTACTTTTTTATTAAATACAAGTTTCAAAATAGATTCTTTTTTTTCAAAAAGTGTGTTTTTATAAGGTTTTACCATAGCCATTTCACAAATTGATAATAGTAATCTACAATAAAATAAGAAACACAAATCATGAATGTTGGTACAGAAATTCCTATTGGCTTCCACATTAAAATAATCACCCACATGTTTGAAGCCATTAAAAAACACTGAATTTGAAGAGACCCATTAGAGGGCCTCCTTAACTTGAGAATTACATAGTACTGTATAGTATAGTATAGTATGTTGTTTTGAATGCATGCTACAATTCGAATGTCAACAGTTACAATTCGAGCGGATTTTTTTAATTTTTTTAAATTTTTCACTTCACTTTTTATGACATCATCACCTCAATTTTACGTTCGTAAAATCGTGAATTCGTTAAATCGGGGTTCGTAATTTTAGGGTTTCTACTGTATATATATTCCCAACATTCACACGAGCACCCCCTCCCCCATCATATATTTACTAATATTTAACATACTAGAGGTGTACTCTTTTTCACAAAGCACTTGCATTCCCTCTGGGCTCATGAGCACCGTACTTCAAAATAATTTTCTCCATATCTTCGCTAATTAATCATTGTAATTTAGCTTACACTTATGCATGGAGTATAAACTGGAGCACTTAAAATGTACAATAATCATTTCACTACCCAACAAACCCCAAACTTTATTTATGGATTACATAAATAATTTAATGCTGCTGTACTCAAACATCACTGGCGCATGTTAACTACCAACTGACTGCAGACCATTTCCAGTCACACTTTACTCTCCATAATCCAGCACCCCCTTGTTCCATCACCTCTGTATAAGATCAATCCAAAAAAACAAAAAAAATATTAGTTTATGACCCTCTATGGTATTAAAAGAATTGAAAAAAGAAACAATTTACAAAAAAAGAAAGCCTCAAATGGACAGATGGCTTAATATTGTTTATCCATGCAATTCAGTCTAGTTGCTCTACTGATTGGCACATTATATAGGCTAGGCTAGGCCTAGCTTATTAGGCCTCAATTTGCCTACCCTTTCTTTGCCTACCCTAGCTTTCACTAGTCCAGGCTAGCACTAGGTCCTGGCTTGGTGGTGGCAGATGCAGTATTAAAAAAATGAATTCAGAGGCCACAGTTTACTTTGATAGAAATCATGTTCAAATACTTCAGCCTAAATTACACAAAATAATATGGAAATATAGATTTGTATTTTCATTTATATAATTTTGAGTTAAGTTGAATAAAATTTGTTGAAAAAATTACGCCAGTTTAGGTTTTGGCTAGACATCGTAATAGGTGGTTGCTGGGCCATGTAGCCTGTGTTATGAAGTGATAAATATATTTAAAATTTAATATATAATAACTTTCTAATTTGTTGAATAACATAGTCAGGAAATCCTTAATGTGGTCGAATTAATTGTTTATATTTCCTCGCACAGCACAGCTAATTCATTGCACTTGAATAGCAATCTTTGTTAGTTCACTGTTAAACCAGGAGTCTCAGCGGACTAAAATTCGGCCGATATAGTCCTGGCCTATAAAACCTAGACTAAATTTAGTCCACCTTCGAGAATACCAGTTTCAGATAGTCTTGATTTAAATCCAGTTTTAGTCCAGGACTAAAGTTAGTCCGCTTTAGGGAAGACGGGCCTGAGTGATTAAATTAATATCGTATGCTAAAATCACCTCTTACCGGACAGTGACATGCCGTCAATGTTTAGCGAGATATATCCCCCCTGAATCACTTCTAGAATTACCAAAGGACATTGATTCACATGCTCCTGATCTTAGGTCCGTTCTCCCATACCAGGCCTGCATTACATCTTTAGCTTCTTCACTAGAAGCACTTTACTGCATCAGTAAAAATTAACAAATGAATATGGGCAATTCTGATCAAATCAGTGTTGATTTTTGCTATAACTTTTAAAATGGATATGAAACCATTTTCAAAAATCCAATGAATGAAGGTTTTGGAATCCTTGGGTAGTCAATAAACCATTCACAAAATACTAACCTTGAACAATTTGTTGAATTTGAGAAATTAATAAAAACATTTGTAAAGTAATTTCTCCGAAAAATGGCCGATATGTCGATACGCCATCTTTGTTTTCATACGCATTCTAAACCCACTGCGATCGTTCAGATAATTTGAAACAACCGCTTTATATTCCCGACTGTAAGTGATTTGTGATTGGTCAATCAAATTGCACTTTGACACGATAATCGCCAACGACAAGTTAGTAAACAAACAAGATGCCGAACGGTTGTTGTGTATTGGTCTTCAATAGAACGCAAATAAGTCATCCAAAAGTATCGTTTTTCCTCTTTCCCAAGAAAGATAAAAATATAAAAACTTAATAAGTGGGTAGAATAAAGGACAACGAGGAAGAAGATGTTGAGGAAATGCCATCTCAGACCAAAAAAGAAAAACAACGAAATCTATATACCGACGAAAACGGGAGGTTGAAAGTGTAAGTAAAGTAGCTAGGCTAGGCCTAGCCTGTCTAGTTAGGGTGGGGGTGGTGGCTAGCCCTTTAGGCGGCCCTACCCAACGTAGGCCTAGCAATTTTGCGCCAAAGATTGCTATGAAGATGATGCACAAAATCGTACCTTACTAATCTAGACATATACTACTTCTTAGGCCTAGCAGCAGCAGTTCTGGGGTCTACTATCTACACTACTAGGCCTAAATCTTATGCATTTGCTGTAAATGCTAATCACATGTTTCAGCTAGTATTTGCTTTGGAACCTACCAAGTACCCTCTTTTACTCCTGGGTGGAGACAATGATAATGCCTTGCCAAATGACTAACTAGTGTAGAATAATTGTTATATTTTCGTACTGTATAATATTGTAAATGCTTTTTTGAAATATTCATTTTCTTGGATTTTCCTGAGCACCGACATCTGAAACAGACATGAAAATAGATACAGAGATCTCCAACCATAGACACCAGAAAAAATATGTTCAACAGAAATTAAATACTGTATAGCCATACAGTAACATGACCATGTTACACTTTTTTTTTATAAGAACCATTCAAATTATGCCCAGGCTTACTGTTATTATTTTTTGCTGATTCCAGCATTGCTCTGTTTTTTTCTTAATTTCACACACATTTACAGAAAATTGTTATTGTACAGCAGTATATTACTGTGCTATAAACGTTATAAGATCGTTATCGTTGAAGTATAAACAGGCCTTTATCCTCAACCTGGGCTTCAATATTTGGAAAAGCTTTTGGTTTGTACCTGATTGATCATTTCTTATGAGGTAGTTCTTGTTATCTTGCATAGTAAAATACCTACTACATGTCTTGTGACATGTTTCCAAACTACATCTTCCACGTTGTATTAACAAATTCTACCCACTTATTAAATGTTTCTATATCTTTTCGAAAGTGAACAAAAGATAGTTTCTGCTGACTAAATTGCATTCTGATGTGTTGAATTTGTGTAGAAAAAAATCATGGAAAATAATTTTATATAACCAATTATGTTATTTACTAAGATAATTCATATATAAGGGTTTTTTGAAATGATAATACTGTTATTGCAATAAACAAGCAATTAACATTAATCATTTTTTAAACAAATTAAATTGGATAACAATTATATTTATTATTACATGTACTAATCTTTACATTTAATGATAATAAAGCATGCTTTAGCATGAATACTGCAATCATAATCTAACTGTAAATTAGTGGAAAGTGTCTTCACTTTGTTTCAGAACTTAGCAAAGGTTGTCCCATTTTGTGAAAGTCTCTTGTAGCATGAATACTGCAATAGTAATCAAACAAGTATTTCATTAATCAAATTGTAAATGATTTTAATTGAATTGCAATTATACAGTATATAGTACAGTAGTAATACTATTTACATTAAAAAAAACAACAAAAAGACATGCATATTGTTTTTAAGGTTGTTGGACATACTGTATTACTAAAATAAATATGCTATTACGAAGCACACAAAACCTGGTATAGTGTAATACCTTAATTTTGTTAATACCCTGTAAATAGGTGCCTAGTATCGTCAGGAAAATTGAATCATATAATTTTACATCTTACACTGTATTGTTTGCTCTGTAATTCATAAGCTATTGGAATTATGCTTTACAAAGTCTATTTTATAACCATAGTGAATGATACGCAGATTGTATAGGCCTATTTATGAACAAAAAACACCTCAATTTTAGGGCATTCTATATTATATAGTTGAATTGCATTGTAATTAACCAAAAATAAATTATTGTTAAAATATACAATTTTAATAGATAAAATTAATTTAACACAGATATAGTAATTCATACTGGCAATACATTAACATAGCTACAGCATGAGGAGCCTCTGGTCAAAGGAGAAGCTAAAATTCACCTGTCTGGGGAGGATATTTAAACCCTGTGTAGTTGGCACTGGGTTCAGGAAATGCCTCGTGTATGGACTTCATTACACGACGTCAGCACTCGCCTGTCTTTGCCAAGATAACCCCAGCACCAACGTACAAATTGCCGATAGGCTGTATACCTGTAACGCCTGGAAAAAAAAAGAAGAAAAATTGTGAAGCAATATTAATATTGATTTTTTGTGTGTGAGGGGAAGAGAAAATAGGAATTAAAGCATAACTACACCTCATAAATAGTAATCAGATTTAATAAAATATTTTATTGGTCAATTCCACTTGTAAGCAGGTATTTTGCAAGACTTGCATGTAAGTGCACACACAACGAAAAAATAAGGTTCCACCCAAAATATTAACTAAAGTATGCCTAATAGAACAAAAATATATGTTGATGTTTGCGATACACCACATAGGCAGTATCCCTGTCTCTTATACACATCTAGATGTGTATAAGAGACAGCATTAAGGTTACTCATGTTACATTTTTTCCAAAATAATTTTATAAGCATAAGTCACTTTAATAACTCAGCCATCATTAGTAGTTTGGTCCCAAAGAACTCTTAGAAATACAAATGCAAGGTACTTATTTTCTTCATAAAATTTTATTTTTTTACACTTTTGAGAATGAAAACATCAAACGATCATTTTCAATATTTTACATTTCAAACATGCCCTTTCGTACAGTGTGTATATACTGTACAGGGTCATTATTTAACATTTATGTATCAGTAAACAAATCACAGCTCATTACATTTTCATGAACACATATAATCGGTAATTCAATAGGAAACATAAAATTGCCAAACCTGCAACAGCATTCACATCATTTTATATTTGCAAATTACCAAGAAACACTTTAAACTATTTAACTCGTCTAAACACAAGTGGCCTCATTTTGTTGGCTGTTTTAGAAATTCACACAAAATTTAAATAAACCATGATTGTTTGCAATTGCTGGGGCCTTTGCTTAATTAGCTTTTCTTTTAAATAGAATATGTTATCTCGTGGAACAGGCCATTTCCAATACCTGCCCACTCTTTCCATCACAGATACTTGGTAGTCATTTTGGTCACCAATTGAAAGAACTTCACCTGGGAAAAACATTCCCTCGTATTCCACAAGATACTAGTCACCTATGATTACAGGTAAGGTGACATTGGTAGGCTCTTGAATAGAAATAATAGTGGTACCAGAAGCATCCCTGCTAAGAACAAAGTTAGTTGTGAAGTGCACTGCAACGATGAAATGAGTTTTCTCGTTCTTTCTCCTGATCTTCAGTCTGTTCTTCCATACCAGGGCTATACACTAAATCTTTACCTTCTTCACTAGAAGCACCTGGGCCTGTGTGCATCAATAAAAATTAACAAATTTGGGCAATTCTGATCAAATCCCTATTGATTTTTGCTATATAACTTTTAAAGTAATAGGATTTAGAAGCATCCCTGCTAAGAACAATCCACACACCTGACCATCAACCATTTGGAGACGGTGCATATGGGCAATACCAGGGATTGCCTTTGCATCACTAAACACTGCCTTCAAATCTAAGCTCTTGTTTTGCGCTTTTTTTGCATCTTGATGCATTTCTGCAACTGCAACATTTGGTATACCAACTGCAGCTGCTACAGATGTTGCAGCATTTGAGACAATCGCTTTCCGTGATTTCACCTTTCCCCACACATGGCGTTTCACAGCTCCTCCAATTCCATCTACTGGACCTTTCTGTGTGATGTGACAAAGACGTTCCACTGGATCTTCATCTTATGCTTCCTTTCAAGTACACCTACAGCTGCAGCAATGTACTTGTTCTTAAACTGGGAAGAAGGGCCGTCGGACCAAAGAGACACCAACAAAAGTCTTGACAAGCCTATTGTCTTGCGCTGCTTTATAGTGTAGGGTGTCAGTTTGGCATTTCCACTTGAGTCCCAACATTGGTTCTTGGTTATCAGCTTCTGATTTAATATTTAATATATATAATATTCATCTTTTAAACAAATAATTCAAACATTTCTCTGCCATAATTTGAAATTATTTTAATGCTCTTTTCAATGCTGAATTGAACTTAAATAATTGTCATTTTTACTGTTTTTCTTGTATTGTAGGCCTACATGTTTATCCTATACTGTGCTTTAGTGTACCGATACGAATGCACTGTGTTGTTTGAATGTTTTTATTGTGAACGCACCACTTGATAGTGTGTGCCACTGATATAAAAGTGTACGATTCAATAAAAAAAGTTATTATCTAGCTCGTAGATTGGCGATACAGCGTCAGTCTGTCTCCTGATCTTCAGTCGGTTCTCACATACCAGGATGACAAACTACATCTTCGGTTCTCCCATACCAGGATGACACACTACATCTTTAGCTTCTTCTATTTCCCAAAGGTGTTTGACAACTCGCATCAGATCTTGGCTTCTGGCTATGAATAAGGAAGTATTTGGCTGTTTAGTTATCAGACTAGATGGGCCTTGTAGAGTCCATCTGAGTGCTGTTCGTATAGCTGCTGGTGATCAAGACTGTCCAAGTCTTACTGGTTCCTGTGGTACAATTAGGTTGGCACTGTCAGAACCTCTTAGGAGTAGTGGTGTGGCATGGTCGATTGCAGCAAGCGGAACGTTTATCAGGTGCTCATGCTTTTTTTGAAGGTCACTGATGGGATATGTGTACTCAGGTAGATTCAGTTGGCCAGCACTGAATACTCCATCAACGTTGAATCTCTTGAAATCTTTAGGAGGCAGATGAGTGATACCAATTACCACATACTGTACACTCCACCCAATAGACCTTTCATTTGGGTTTCTGGTGCAGAAATAATCATCTCTATTTGATAGGGCACTTGATAGGCATCTGTACCGAACAAACTCTCTGAATCTGTACAGTGAACTGGTCTCATGATCAGCGCATTGCTGCCTCTCATCACAGCCTTTGCATTCTGCAAAAGCAATGATACTAGGGAGTTGTAACATGAAATATACTGTGTTATACCACTTTTACATTACAAGCCAAAACAAAAACTGGTGTACCACCGGAGCCACAACCCGTTTATACTTCAAAGAAACTGCCGTCTGATCTTTGGTTACACCCATTTACACTTGACAAAGACCACTGGCAGAACACTGGCAGAGCCATAGATAGAAAGAGTTGTGACATTGAGAATTTAGAAGCCATTCTGTGTCCAACGCGATCTGCATTCTAATTATAATTTCTATAATTCGCATTTATTTATCAAGCGCGCCTGAACGTGCAAGTATTCAAATTCTAAAGATAAATTACCGAAGCGTAAACAAATTTCTGTTGGTATCCTTCTTTACCAGCTCCCATTTTTTTATTGGCAGTTTCGAAAGAATTACTGTTGACTTTGGTAAAAACCAAACCAAGAACCAAACCATGTTCTTCAGCATACCGCTTCATAAACAAGGCGAAGTGAAGCATTCCACTGAAGTCCATCGCTTTCTTACTATTTTTTGGCCCGGTCGCACTATGGATGCGAAACCATCTTGAAGGTAGTGTTTCTTGATGCCAGACAATTTGTCTTGGCTGATTCTAAAAAATTTAAGAAAAAATTCAAGTAAAAATATATAATGTATTTAGTAAAGAATTATTATTTCTCCTGAAATGCATAAAATCCATAAGCTATCATAAATACTTACGCATACATAAACTTGAAAGTCTGTATGCAAATAATTTGATTCTTGTATCTGTACACAATCTTGGTATGTTCTCTCTCCTTCTGCGATTTTCTTTCAGAGCATTCGGTTAATACAGAATCGTTGATGCCACTCTGTATTGCAGTCAAAATGATCCAGTCCTTTACATCTGTGATCGGTAATGAAAAAAAGAAGAGTTTAATTTTCAATACCTAATATTTATTTTGCTGACACACACGCACTTCATACACACTACCTGGCCCCAGTGATTGATACATGTAAAATACTGGTAGTTTGAAAAGACCTCAACTGAATTGAATTGATACTGCGCTTACTTGGCTTAAAATCGAACGGAACTAAAATCACGCATACATACTATAGCAACCCGAACATTCACAACGCACATAGAACACAGCATAGCAACAAACAAATCCAAATGAGATTCACAAGGACTAGGCAACTAACAATTTAGCCAAACAATGAAGTATAGAGATTTGCTAGGTCTCTATAGATTCTTATACTACTCGAGATACTGTATAGGACAAAGTGGACATAGAGTACTTACCATTCACTAGCAGGATAGATATTTGCTAACAGTGGTAGGTAGTATATAGGAATACAACTTAAACGCCCAGGATAAATTTGAATATCCCAATTGGGTCTTGGATTTTAAAAACAAGACAAGCCAACCTGCCCGAAAACAGTTGCTGCTCGAGAATAGAACAGTGGCGAATGAGAGGACTAAAGGTCCAACCTACAACGGGGAGGCCATGGTGAACCTCCAATTTTGGGGTGTGGAGGCAATTTGTCCTCCACGAGCTTTTGGTGAGCAACTGAAAGGAGGGTGGTGGGGCAACAATAATGGAATCATGGAATAACTTTTTTTTTTTAACAATAACTCCTAAGAACAATAAAAACAGGAACTCCTTAACAACAACAGCCATTAGAAACGGCAAAGAAACGGGAACCTTTTTTGTCTTTTTTTTTCTTTCTTGCTACTGCAGGGCCGGTTCCCGCAGGAACAACGGCCACCACAGCAGTCCTTACAGGCGGTCAGATGGCTAGAGCGGATCGCCCGAGCGCTCGACCAGGCATCGAAGATTGTCGAGCGCAAGCTGCAATAACCAGGCCGCACGCTCCCAAGCTGTGGGCTCCCGGCTCTCAGCTTCTAGATGCCGCGACCGCTCTGAGGAGTCGTTGATGGCTATTATAAACTGAAAGGAGGATGGGGTGGGGGGTGCAACAATAATTGAATCATGGAATCACTTTGTTTGCTACTGCAGCCCCTAGGAACAACGGCCACCACAGCAGTCCTTACAGACGGACCGACGGCTAGAGCGGATCGCCCGAGTGCTCGACCAGAAATCGAAGATTGTATAGCGCAAGCTGCAATAACCAAGCCGCGCGCTCCCGAATCTCACAACTTATAGATGCCGCGACTGTTCTGAGGAGTTGATGGCTATTATACGTCTCCCGCATAGCTGCTATTACCTCATCCTCAACCGGCGGTGGAACAGGTGCTCGTCTGGGTTGAGCCTGAAACCTGACCACGAGGAGAACATAACCGGTGGCCGAGAATGCGACAATCCCTCGACCGACGGCTCTGCTCCCCGTGGAGGTTGCCAGAAACCGCCCACGACCACAGTCTGAATCAACCACCGATGTAGGTCGGGTCGCGCTGCGACGCGGCATCGACAGCGTCCCGATGCACCGGAGCCGCTGCTACGCTCGCGCCAGCAGACAACCGAACTGGCACTGGAGTTCGCTCAAAGTCCCAATATTCCCTGAAGTTTTCCTAAATTGGATAAGGCGCGAGATCATTTCCGGGGTAAATTCCTCCGAAAAATGACTACGCTGATAAGCATAATTTACCGTAAAGGTAAAAGCTAAAGTGCCATCGACGACTGGAGCCATAGAGTTCATCTGTAACAAATAGAAGGACGCCATTCATTAGGAACGCATGCAAGAAGCGTACCAGGCGAACAGGAAACCCACAGACGATCCCAAAGCCACAACCCAGATGGTAAAAGGGTACAGCTATCAACAAGGCCAGGGATACACTCACAGGTGGGACCCTACCTGCCACGTCACAACACTAACTACAAATACGATCCTAATTAAATAGTTACAAGCCTACACCAAACTAACACATGTTTATAATAATTAGACTACACATGTGGAAGAGTCTAGAACATACAAGATCATGGTGAAAAATAATGACACATGACACAGAAAAATATTTTATTCAAAGAATAACAGCATATACAAGACATATGATAATGTACAGGCATTCCTGCACTAACAAGAATTAGCGAAATATGGCGGCCGTGGTTAACGCTGGGAGCGCACTCTTCAGTCAAAACCTGGCAGCAACCATGCTAAAAATAACTGCTGAATCTCCCCAGTCATCAACCAATCAGAAAACAGTATCTAACTACGTAATTCCCCATATCGAGAAAAACAACAGACCTGGACACTGCCGAGCGAGAGCAGTGAGCCAGTGCGCTGCAACGATTGGCTAACCCTGGAGTGCCTAGGTCGTCACATGACACGAGCACGAAGACGATCATTAGTCTAAAGTTGCGGTTACAGTGGGAGGCGCTGGAATGGCGGCGCAATTGAAACTGATGGTAGCTTTGATAACTTCCCATCCCTGTCAACTAACACACACCAGACACAGATCACAATCCAAAATAACCGAAAACTATAGCTAGGCTATCCTAAATAACCTGACCTATTACCAAGCGGACAATGCGGCCCACAGTAGCAAGTATATCAGACTATTTAGCGTGATCAAAAAATACGATCGGCGCGGATTGAATAAGCTAATAAATAACTAAAAATGTGCATCGAACTGCCGACTGCCGAATAATAATAAGAGCAATAATATAATCCTATCTACACCTAACTTCACCTACAAATCATAAAGATGCTAATATATATTAAGGTCACATATTTTCCGGTAACCAGCATGAACACGAGCATACTGTGTTGAACCGTTCTGGAATCACAGGCCCAGTGCGTTAATATACAAAACGCTGTACCATGAACACGAGCATGGTCTGTAGGCAGAACGGACCAGGTCACGAGCTTATACGCCCAGTCCCGTATCTCTGCCCACTAAAATCCATCCAGCCATGGCGCAACCCGTACGCTAAAACTAATAAAAAAGTTTTCCTTGTCGCCATTATAGAGATTTGCTAGGTCTCTATAGTACTGTATATAGGTTGTCCTGGTTCTTCGGCGGTATCTAAAGTTCTCCTTTTCTCCTCCGCACTGTGTGCGGGGTTACCCATAGGGTCTTCCACGAGTGCGTTGATTTCCCCCGGTGATTGGCTGCAACGTATAGATGACGTCATTCACAACCAATCACCGGGGCAGCGGCACATCAGACGGTATTTAAAAATTAAAATGTATGACAAAATAACAATGAAAAAAGAAATGGAAAAAAATACAGGATATTCATGATAAAATAGTAACTAAGCCTACACACTCTACTACTACTACTACTAGTACATCACTGGAATGGAACAACCTATTACTTTTGTAATAATTAAAGTAATAAAGTTATATAATCAAAATTAAGTTAAATAATATGACTGCGGTAAAAACAGTACTCACTCTTATCAACTGACATCATTTCAAGTCTGTTTTCCAGCAAAGCTTGAGGTCCAACTCGCTCACAGCATTTAGCCTTGCATTTGCAGTCAAATTTCAGAACTTCTGCAACCTGTTTATCGTTTATTGGATCGCTATTAAATTTTTATCACATCATTACCAACAGGAATAGAAAGATTTGTTGGATCGATGTTTTCGTTCTCAACATCAGGAGGTAGACCTACGCTTGCAGGTTCATCATGCAATAACGATGAGTAGTCGTCCTTGTTGTCGCTCGGGCAAAAAAAAAGCGGTTTGGGCCTAGGTCGTCATCTCCGTCGCTGTCTTCAGAGTCGTCGTCCTCATCATCAATGAAATCTCCATCATTACCGAAGAAATCGTTAATCATGTCGTCAAAGATTTCACAGGTTTCATCACCAACAATCTGTTCGCAATAAAACCAAAGTTTTCTAGCAATCTCCTCCTCTTTATTCGAAGCCATGTTATGAAGCCGCACTATTCAGAGACACTTTGTTGACATGTAGTATCCGGTCTGAGCATGCTCAGTCCTAGGGTCACATAGGGTCATAGCGGACTGGCCAATCAGCGCGGCTTTTAGGGCTTTGTTGTTAGGGTTTGGAAATTTCGATCTTACAACATGTTTTGCCCTATTCTACACTGTATTGCCGATCATGGATTTGCGACAAGCGACTGAAACCTCTTGACCATGCCACATTTTCTTTATATTAAATTATCAGTGTTGTAATACAGTAATAGTAATCAGATGAATAATATAATTATAAGCAATAGTTATATATAATAATATTAATAATAACACAAAACATTGGCTGGTGACTGAATATCAAGATTTCCATGTCTGCAGGACAATGTTTCAAACATTCTGGACACTGGTACGTACTTGGAAACTCTACTGCTGCCTGACCCTGGTGGTGGTATAGACTGAGGTATATTAGTTTTCATCAGGAAACTATGTACTATGTTGTCTTTGATATGTTCATCAACTACCATATGCAGGTCATCAAGTAGTTTCCTTTTGTTAGTTTGAGGTGTTTACCACTCCTTCTATTGCAGACAATGTAGAAAATTTATTTCGCTTCCTGCTTAACTTTCTTTTTCGTCGCTGAGCATTTAGTATAGCATAGCTAACGTTTACAGAATATGTGTGGTCGATACCTGTTTCTGAATATTTAATAAGACTAATCATCTTTATGTCTATGGAGCCTGTCATTAGCCAAGTAATCAAGACACATCTGAGGTACTGTTCATGGTTTGTTGGATGGCACAAATATATGTTCTTAGAATGTGGGCTTTTTTAACAGTTTTGGTCAAGAGTTGCTGCAGAACATACAACTGCAATGACACCACATGCATTAGTGCATGTTTGCAGAGGATACTCTGTACAATTAGATGTGCATGTGCATTTGATCATTAATTTAGAATTTATGCATTATAAATTATTATTATTATTAATTATTACAAGATTCTGCATGAATATGTGTTGTTGATGATGTGAGATAATGTTATAAGATGATGATGATGTTGATGGTGTGTAAAGAAAATTTATTTAATTGAATTTTAATCTCAGAATTAAAAGTACAAATTCATTTTTCATGTCAAACACTTCAGATGTCTCATCAGAACGTCCAATTCCATGCAAGATCAACATTGGCTAGAAAACACCTTGTTTTTTACGGCTCAACACCAATCATATGTAAAAATAATATTGAAACTGAGAATATAGTTGTGTAAATGCAGTGCTTGGAGGTTTTTGGAAGCTCACTGGCCCTTGGTGTTAAATCAAAAATTCACTTTGGTCCACCCCTAAAGTAACTGCCATAATGGCAATTGTCCCTTTGATATTCTGGCCCTATTCGGCCCTTTGTGTTTCCCATGCTCCCTGAAATTCTGAATTCCCCTTCTGGCAATTAAGAGGTGATCAGCATTCAAACAGTTTTTCAATTATAGAATTTGCCTTACTTCTTTTTGTTGATAAACAGAAATGGAATGCTTCTTTCTTTGTTCACAGATCTTTTTTTTTTGCATATTAAGTTGTGCTTTTACAGAAAGCAAGCGTCCTTCATTCAGTGGTTGGAAGGTCTTGTAGTTGTGCCTCAATGGTAGATTCGCTATAATGTATTCTTTAAGACGAGTACACATTTCTCTTTTTAAAATGGAAACTAGGTTTATTAGTTGGTTAGACACAACATTGGCGTATGAGCCAGGTTTCACTATACTGCAATAATATAACAAAATGTGTCAAAGTTTGTTTAAATACTACTGAAAAAAAACCAGATTGTAGGCTTGCATCACATGTAATCTAGATACATAGTGATTTATATGACTCGTCTGATGAGTTTAGAAAGATCTTCAGTAGTCAATTTCTTCTTGATTACCATCAAGTTTGTTACAAGATGAGTATCAAAAGGTTTTCATATCACTGAATAAGAAACATATGGCTCATAGCAATAAATATCAGTTGACATGCATCTTAACTACTGTACTTGTCATCTTGGTGACAGCATTTTTTAAAGATTTTCTTAACTCTACTAGATAAAAATTCATGACCATCATGCACAATTTCTTTGTAAATTTGTAGTCATGTAAAATTGATACTACAAAGGATATACAAAGGATCGTAGAAAAGGCCCATTGATTATAAGTTTGGGTAAATTTAAAATTACATTCTTGATCACTGTAGTAGCTTGAACCAAGAATATAATTTGTACTCTGTAGACGCATTCTGTTTCAAAATATGGCAAGGTATTGTCTGTTCAAAAGAAAGCATGCACTGGTGCTATCATTATCCAGTGACCTGCATTTCGACGTGGTGAATTATCCATTTCTGAAACTTTTTTACTTGTTTGGATGTCTCTATAGCAGATGCCACTCTAATTCCAAAGGGAATTGGTAGCTCAAGATTATTATTATTGGCTGCAGGTGTGTGTTAATCAATTGTGTGTTCTATTCTTTATCATTAATGCTACTTTGTCGTTATTAGCAGCCGTTGGATCTGTGAATTTTGTTGGCATTGATTATAATTTAAGTCTGTGGTATTTTCCTTTGGCGTTGCATAAGCATCTATAGTACTGTATACAAGCTCTTTGCCCAATGGTAAATATTTTACCAATAACTGGATATGTATAATCAACCAGACTTTACAGTATGCCAATAAACTTTAAAAACTTTCATGAACTCATTTTAAATCTGTGAAGTTTGGGATGGATGTCCATTACCTACATATTGTATAAGAACTGCCGTTACAGTTGTATCTGGCAAAGTACTTGAGGTAAGGATTGTGAAAGTTACCTGCTAGAGAAAAGTATAAACCTAGGGTTCCGAGTACTGAAGTAACATATACCAGCAGCTCACCACCGTACAGTAAACACTTTTCTAGTGTTTAGGCAAGAAAAAAAAAACACTGTGTGTTGTCCAAGCACAGTGCCATTTTTAATTTTTTCAAGATTTTATTTAGTGGGTGGGTAACACAATTTACGTTTTTGGCCTTGTTTCACTGAATATCAATATTTCGGGCTAAAAAGCAGAAAAATGTATTTCTAACGAAAAAAAAAAAAAAAAAAAATCTTCAAGATTTTATTTAGGGGTGGGCAACATGTCTTATGCAATGAAAAGTACCATTTTGATACTGCAATGTGATGGTGTGTTTCCCACATGTACTGTTTTGAACCATAGACTTTTCCCACTGACAGGAGACTCTACCTGGATGGAAATGGGCTTGGCATAATTGTAGCTTAAACTTCATTTAGAAAAGTAATGGGCAGAACACCACTGATC
>NW_022682587.1:1277701-1285651 GCF_011630105.1 Anneissia japonica | reverse complement strand
GATTGTAGGCTTGCATCACATGTAATCTAGATACATAGTGATTTATATGACTCGTCTGATGAGTTTAGAAAGATCTTCAGTAGTCAATTTCTTCTTGATAACCATCAAGTTCGTTACAGGTTGAGTATCAAAAGGTTTTCATATCACTGAATAAGAAACATATGGCTCATAGCAATAAATATCAGTTGACATGCATCTTAACTACTGTACTTGTCATCTTGGTGACAGCATTTTTTAAAGATTTTCTTAACTCTACTAGATAAAAATTCATGACCATCATGCAAAATTTCTTTGTAAATTTGTAGTCATGTAAAATTGATACTACAAAGGATATACAAAGGATCGTAGAAAAGGCCCATTGATTATAAGTTTGTCAAGGTAACTTTAAAATTACATTCTTGACCACTGTAGTAGCTTGAACCAAGATATAATTTGTACTCTGTAGACGCATTCTGTTTCAAAACATGGCAAGGTATTGTCTGTTCAAAAGAAAGCATGCATTGGTGCTATCATTATCCAGTGACCTGCATTTCGACGTGGTGAATTATCCATTTCTGAAACTTTTTTACTTGTTTGTTATATGTCTCTATAGCAGATGCCACTCTAATTCCAAAGGGAATTGGTAGCTCAAGATTATTATTATTGGCTGCAGAGTGTGTGTTAATCAATTGTGTGTTCTATTCTTTATCATTAATGCTACTTTGTCGTTATTAGCAGCCGTTGGATCTGTGAATTTTGTTGGCATTGATTATAATTTAGGTCTGTGGTAGTTTCATTTGGTGTTGCATAAGTATCTATAGTACTGTATACAAGCTCTTTGCCCAATGGTAAATATTTTACCAATAACTGGATATGTATAATCAACCAGACTTTACAGTATGCCAATAAACTTTAAAAACTTTCTTGGACTCATTTTAAATCTGTGAAGTTTGGGATGGATGTCCATTACCTACATATTGTATAAGAACTGCCATTACAGTTGTATCTGGCAAAGTACTTGAGGTAAGGATTGTGAAAGTTACCTGCTAGACAAAAGTATAAACCTAGGTTTCCGAGTACTGAAGTAACATATACCAGCAGCTCACCACCGTACCGTAAACACTTTTCTAGTGTTCAGACAAGAAAAAAAACACTGTGTGTTGTCCAAGCACAGTGCCATTTTTAAGATTTTATTTAGTGGGTGGGTAACACAATTTACGTTTTTGGCCTTGTTTCACTGAATATCAATATTTCGGGCTAAAAAGCAGAAAAATGTATTTCTAACGCAAAAAAAAAAAAAAAGAAGATTTTCAAGATTTTATTTAGGGGTGGGTAACATGTCTTATGCAATGAAAAGTACCATTTCGATACTGCAATGTGATGGTGTGTTCCCCACATGTACTGTTTTGAACCATAGACTTTTCCCACTGACAGGAGACTCTACTTGGATGGAAATGGGGCTTGGCATAATTGTAGCTTAATCTTCATTTAGAAAAGTAATGGGCAGAACACCACTCATCATAGTAGACATGTTTCAAGATTTGCTCAACTTATCCTCAGTAGAGAAATATACTAATACCCATATAAATGAAGGTGCATCAGTAATTACAATCAATAAATGAAATGTACAAATAATTATTATTAAAATAAAACATTTTATGTTGGAACAACATATAAATATTTTCTAC
Source organism: Anneissia japonica (assembly GCF_011630105.1). Classification (NCBI taxonomy): domain Eukaryota; kingdom Metazoa; phylum Echinodermata; class Crinoidea; order Comatulida; family Comatulidae; genus Anneissia; species Anneissia japonica. The sequence goes on along the minus strand of NW_022682587.1, from coordinate 1,283,984 downwards.
ATAATTTTTATTGTTTTGGCTTGTTCTTTCAGAGTACATTTTAAACTTTCTTATTTTGAGATGCTAATAGTGAAATAATTTATTAAAGTTTTGTTATTGAACATTCTAAATTTAAGGTCCCATTTGTTCAACATTGTCTTCTGAATTGATACCAAAATATTGAGAATGCAATCTGATAATATAAAAGCCATTATTTAACAGTTCTGTGATTACCACTTTTGTTTATCCTGACTGATACTGATTTGCTAAAAAAAAAAATTAAAAAGACCTACCGTAAAAAAAAAGTGTACAGACTGTTGTTGGTGTAATTGCTACAGAAATTAAATAGCTATTTTATTCAAATTGGAATATGTCTGAAAGTAAAATATTACCAAGATATTCAATCTGAATGGACTGCCATGTTTTGATTGAAAATATGATTGATTTGTGGATATATTGCTACAGCAAATTTAACATCAAAGCATTACAGTGTGTTTCATTGTTGCATACATTTGAAAACATAAGGTTTTGACCACAAGATGAAATTCTTCAGCAAAGCATGATGAACTATGGATACTGTAAACCAAAATATATTTGATGATAATGGAAGCGAATTAACATATGCTTAGTATAACTAGTGATATGGATTATACATATGGATCCTTTCCAACGTTGCATGTTTCATTGAAATGAAATGAACTTATTGGAAATCAGCAACCACATGTTATGTTGCAACCTACACTAGATAGGTGTACATACAAAGTGCTTTCAAGAATAGGATTTCAAGGACGGAACATTACTTTACCTGTTTCTGCTCTCAGAAACAAAAAGATAACCTGCCTATCATAAGGACACGATTTTCTTACTGGTGGATGCAATATCTGAAACATTTCCGTTTTACAAAATTGTGCTTAATCCCATAGATGGAAATTGAAAAGAACTGACAAACCATTTTCAAGAAGCAGCAATCGAAATCATTATAATTGATGTTGCAGGAACATAAACGTCATGTAATCATCATGGAATAATATTGAACATTTAGAAAGTTCATGATTTCATTGGAAAAAACATTCTTTGAAATATTGGATGTTATCTGCAGTCAAAACAGCATGTGTGTAGAAACCAAAGTAAAAATGATGTCATAGTCAAGAGATGGATAAGTTTAAACTGTTGATTATATTCAAGAACTCTTGCTGATTGTGCATAGGAAACTTTATCAAGATCTAACACTGGAAAAAAGTGTTTATAAACTGCAATGGAAGTTGAATTACCAACGAACTGCTGTATGTACAGTAGATTTTATAACACAGACATTTATTGGTCAATAAACCACTAAAAAACCCTGCAAATTAATTCCTGTCATTATACTTTGCCGCACTTTAGTACTATGTAATTCCAAAAGAGCCTTCCATTGGCAATCTGTGCATTTTTATGAGGAATATAGTTAAGCACTTCCTGGCATAATTAAAAAAAAACAAAAAAAACTTTAACATCAGCTTCTGAAAGGGTCACTCTCTTAAATATGGCTTTTGAAAACAGAAAAAAAATAAATATGGCTTTTGAAAACAGAAAAAAAAAACTCCTTATTTTTCTAATTTCTATAGCCCATTCCTCAAACGGTTTTATCCCTTGCATGTGACAATTACCGTAATTAAATTTAAAAATTTCAATTCAGGTTCATTGCTAAAAGTAAATAAAGGGGACTGCAAAATTTACTGAATTTTCAACAGTGTCTTCATATTTTAAAAAAAATGTGATGCATTATAGGTTCCTACATTAAATTTTTTCTCTTTTATTATCTATTTGACCATAAACAATAAAAAGCATAAAAACAACAACAAAACGATACATATATTCTGTAGCAAAAATACATACATTCTGTAGCCCTACATAAAAAGGCAGATATTTTTTTATAATTTAAAGATTAAATTTTTATTGCCTTGAAATATGAAGCTCGTTTAAGTTCTTGATCTCAAATTATTTGATCGTTTTACAAGATTATCACAAACCACCTATTTTCATTTCGAGATTTTTCCAATTTTTTTTTTTTTTTTTTCTTAGGTGGCAATTAAATGCAAAGCAGTGCATTGTACTTGCCACACTTCTTTCAGCACAAAAATGGTTTGACCAATGGCACTCCAATTATTAACTTCTATTCGGTCTTTAAATTTTCAACAGTGTTCCAACTGTAGGCACTACTCTTCCAATCCCAAAGTTCAGGGCTGTCCCTAATTTCAAGGCTGTTCCAACTGCTCTCTACTCTTCCAATTATTAACTTCTATCCAGTCCCCAATTTCATGGCTGTTCTAACTGTAGGCTCTTCCAATTATTACTTCAGTCCTGCACCACTTTTGTCACTTTATGAAATGTACCTTCTCCAAGATGAAAATCCATCTCTTATGTTACTGAACTTGTTCCTTGCAGTGGTTTCTTGTAAATAAAAATTAGTGTAGTTTTATTTTTGCTATTAAATAAAGCAAAATTAGCACAAAGTATAAAATTCTTAATCTGTTTTTTGAATACCCTTTTTCGAAAAACTCATGTTTTTAAAAGAGGGTTGCAAAATATATTCAAATTAAACATTTCATGTTAATTTGTAATAAAAAAAATAATTTTGATTTAAATATACAAATAATTAATAGATATGATTAATTTGAGCATGGACATAATAATTCATATTTTATTTTAAGGCTAGCTTTTGAGTTTGCTAGCCTTTTGAGTTTTCTAAAATAGCTACCTATGCCAAGGGACAGCCTTCATGGACAGTCCTATTAGTCCAGGAGCCAGGGGCCATTTATTTGCATAAAATGACCACATGTTTAGTTGGTATTTTTGAAAAGGTCACTCTCGGGGTTTCGGAACTGCCTGTCTGACGAGACATTTCTGCTGGAATAAGGGGTCGGAGGTAAATAAAGGTCATTTTTGGTCAATTTTACTATGAAATGATAATCGGGAATATGAAACATGTATACAAAAAAATACAATTATCTCAACCTGGGACACTCCCTCTTAAAATGACCTGGTTCATTACAATTGAAACATGTAGGCCTATGAGTACATGTAGGCCTATGAGTATCATTTAGAGAACTCAATTTTCCCTGACTTTGCTTATCATTACCTTTAGGTATTGTATTTACCGCCTTGCTGACTTTCACTTGGCTTATCATGGTTGTTAGGTTTTGTGATGTTAGCAACCACTTTCGACCCCCCTTTAAATCTACGTACTTATCAACCAATTCCATTAACTGTGCACTGTCAGTAGGTTCTTTTTCTTTCAGGTATTCAGTGAGAGGAACTGGCATCTTTTTTATACATTTGATCCATTATAATTAGGTCAATTAAATCCTGGGGCGTTCGTTTTGTCTTTACCCGCCAATTAAACCCACTTGCCTAAATAATAAATGAGCTTACCTCCCCACTCTTTAAGTGATTGTTCTTTCTCCTATATGCCTCTGTGAGTTCATATTTGTTTAATATGCCCTTCTTTAAATCGTCATATCTAATATTACCTACATCCGGAAAATTTTTGTAGGCATCTCTTGCCTTTCCCATGAGTTTTGGAGCTAACATGGATACCCACATACCCTCATCCCACTTATTTTCCATCGCTAAACGCTCAAAGTATTTCAGATAACTATCAATATTATTTTGTTGATGCAATTTAGGAATTTCTAATTTTGAGATATTTAGGTTTGAGCTATTGTCATTGTCAGGGTTTTGTTGCGTCAGGTAAAACACAGCTTTGGAAATATTTACTTAAGTGTTTAAAAATATACAATTTAAAAACAAAAATCATGAAATGAAAGTACGCAATTTCAAGTAATAAACCTTCCAACACTCACCCAAGGTACTCATCCAGGACCTTTTCCGTTAGCATTATATTCCAAGCTCCAAGACTATCCGATGGTTGGGTGCAGATTGCTTATTCGTATCCGACCGCAGCAACCATCTGTGATGACGTCCGGTTGTCCAGTCCAGAAGCAAACACAAGAATATACACTTAGACGGTAGCGTAATGTTCTACATGCATTTTAATCTTCAGAATACAGTAGTAAAAATTTGTACAAAGTAAAGCCCAAGTCTCACTTGGCTGTTATTTCTCTGAAAAGATATCAATACAACTGAAGTCCCACTTGGTTGGAGTTATACACTTCCCTATCCTCAAAGCATACTATTAAAACTTCCCAACATTTGATCTTCTTTCCAATTCTAACCACATCCCTTAGGTTCCCATACAATTTCTTCTCATTTATCAACTGGTCCCGGTCACTAAACTCTTTGGACCCCACAATTGACATGTCAAGCCAGATTTGGTCCACCAGGAAACCTTGCCTAGAATCACCACGTCATCTAGGAAAGCTAAAGCAGTCTGCCAATTGAGGCCACGCAAAACCATTGATAACCCTCTAGAACGTTGCCAGACTGTTAAAAAGGCCAAATGGCATTTTAACAAATTCAAAAAGCCATATTTAGTGACAAATGCAGTTTTCTTTTGATCATTAGCATTTAAATTAACCTGCCAGTAACCTGAGATAGCATCTAACTTAGAAAATCATTGGTTACCAGAGAGGGTATCTAGGCAATCTTCTATTATCGGCAATGGATAAACATCCTTTAATTTGACGTTATTCAGTGCTCGATATACAGAATCTAACATTACCATCCCGTTTATGGACTAACACAGGTGCTGAAGACCACTCTGAGTTTGAGGGTTGGATTATACCCCCCTGGAGTATCTTATCTAGTTCTTTGCGTTCTTCGCCTGCAAAGTGCAAGGGAGTCCGTCATAGACTATTGTGTTGCTCTTTGCTGAACAGACTCATTTTTTTAAAATCAAACCAACACGATGTGGAGCCCAAATACAACTGTTAAATTCCATGTTCCTTGTCCATAAAATAAAAAGCTCTCTTAACAAGACCGACCATCTTGCTTTAGAAACCGACATAATGATCACGGAGTAGATAAATCTGCATCAAAAATTATGCCAAGATCTTTTTCAGATTGAGTGTCTACAATTTCCCACTGAAAATCATCATCATCTTGAATAAAGTACTCAACTTTAGGATTTCTTTTACCTAGATACAGCATCTATAAACAACGGTAAACTCATTTTTGACCCTCCGTAATCATAAATCTTAGTATCATCGGCAAACATTAATTCTAACTTCAGATTCAGATGTTTCAGGTAGGTCATTAATATATAATAAATGTAAAATTGGGCCCAAAACACTATTTTGAGGTACTCCACTTATTACTTCAGACCATTCAGCCATTTTACCACTAACGGTGACTCGTTGCCTTCTATCACATAGAAAACCCTGAATCCACTTCAAAACTTTACCAGTGATACCATATAATTTGACTTTCTTTAACAGTTTAACATGGACAGCACTGTCAAAAGCCTTTTGGAAAATCTATATATACCACATCAATTTTTTCAACTTCATCCAATATTTGGCCATAAATTGCCCCATTTCTTTTTGTGCCGTCAAACCCGTTCTGGATCTTGGAGTTACCCCATATGCTTATTAGTGCATATGTGGCGGCATCACTTCAATGTACATTCACCATTCTGTGCTAAAAAACTCGAAAAATATCCTGAAACGGCAACCAACAGTTGAAACAACAGCATGCAATGTAAAAATGACCAGCGTGGAAAGAAATCTTGGCCAACAACGCAAAGAAAATCTTGCAGCGTGGGTCGCGGGCTTGTTGCCCAGTGCACCCTGACCCGGCATTGTTTAAAAATCTGAGGGGACAACTTGTGACCTGGGACTTGGTACAAGTGATTAATTATGCCTGGAGGCAAGGTGTAATTGAAATATCCAGTAAAAAAGGTGGGTTTTTGGGCCAGATGTTTTTTCGAATTTTCTACACCCAGGGGCATTAGTCGCGATGTCCAAAATATTCAAAACGACAGAAATGCGTCTGACGCGTTTTCTATTGTTCTTTGAGAAGCGTTTGATTTTCTAAACCGCTTGAGCGTTTAACAAGCTCGGTATGCACAGACATGTGTTTGCTCCGCCTCCTATGTGATGCTCGAGTGATTTTTCAATAAACGCATTAAACATCGTTTAACCGTGGTGTTAAACGTGGTTTAACAATCGTGTGTGTTTAGAAGCTGACGGTAGCCGAAATTACACTAAGCCTAGCCTAGGCCTAGAAGTTGTAGGCCACGTAACGTCGTACGCTATGTCGACGGAATTAAAACTTTCTCTTAATAATTGTGAACATTAATATCTGTCTCTTATACACATCTAGATGTGTATAAGAGACAGGTCAGTAGGTTCTTTTTCTTTCAGGT
>NW_022682587.1:1269394-1276785 GCF_011630105.1 Anneissia japonica | reverse complement strand
GTATTAGTTTATCAACAATTAAAAAAAAAGAAACTTATCATAGAAAGTTAGGACATAGGCCTACGTTTCTAGTAATTTCAGCTGTTAGTTTTATAACAACTGCATAATTTAAACTGTAGGTCAAAGCTTTCATATAAATGTGCAGTCTTTTAAAAAAAAACTGAATTATATAGGCTAGTTTGTATACATGCCCTCGTTTTCTCATCTACCAGAAACAAGCAATAAATCAATTGCACCAAATGTAAAGAACGGAAAATATCATTACCGTAAGTTTTAACATGCGCAAAAACCGTTGACATACAATTCATGAGACATAGCAATCACGAAACAATGTGTTATTTACTCGACATTATTAGAAAATCTTTTTTAAAATAATGAAATAGAACGATTTGGCGTCTACATGCTGAGGCTTTCGTCCAGCAGTGGACCGACAAAAGCTGATGACGATGGTGACATTATTACGGACAAAAAAACCAACCATATATTACATATAATGACTGAGATTTGAAAATGGGGTCTGAGGTCAATCAGGGCAATTTCGATTTTTTTTTACAAAATAATTTACTATTATTTATTATTTATTCAGCTTTAGGCACTAAAAGTGGCAATCCCATTACTTACAAGTTTATAAAAAAGCCCTGTTCAAATTATCAAATTTTATTTGACAAAAACATGGCATTCCTATATAATGGTCGTGATGACATCACATCATGACCATATATAGGCACACCATGGATATATATGGACACACAATATTGTTTGTCAATAAACATTTGATAGTGGACAGAGCTTTAGACTAAACAGGGTGTCTATAAAACGAAAACCGAAGACCCAAAATACTTTTCCCTTTTATTTTATTAATAAAAAAAAATTCCAAATTGCGAGATTACTTGGACGTCTGTTGTGAAATTATCTTCATATTTTATACACTCTCTATGGGTGTTTACAAGACGAAGGCCGAAGACTAAAAAGACCTCCAATTGTGTTCTCTGTTATCTTTTTAAAAATATTTCGAAATCTTCATAAAGCCATTGCCAAATACCTCTTTCATCATTTATATGGGAATAATATGATGAATATAGAGAAATTCCCGAGGTCTTCGTTTTATAGACACCCCGTATACAGACGACAGTTTCGCTAGAATAAGACGAGTGGAAGCAGGAGACATCACCCCTCTGGCCAAAATCGAAATTTACGCTCCTTAACGGGTATATGGGCCTGTTTCTGCTGAGCAAAAAAACACGTGTTTTTAAACGGTTATTAAAAAACGTGTTTTTCCGCCAGTAGAAACGGGCCACAAAACAAAAACACGGTTAGGAATGCGTTCTAAAAATGCGTGTTTTTTTACATGCATTCGTTACAAGGTTCGCGTTCAGAAAACGCGTGTTTTGTGGTATACTTTTCAGCTGCAACGCAATACCGTGTTAGTTATGACCCATCGGTGACCCAAATTGACCTCTTCGTTGGTTTTATCGCTCATCCGCGGGAAATTCGAGCGAAGAAAAAAATTAAAATAATAGGATGACATGCTTGAAGATCATACCGTACTTTTTTCATACTTTCGTGGTGTTTTGATTACTTCTTTCACTGAATGCACTGTAGCTCGCAAGGTAAGGTCAGCTTCAACTTCCGTTAGTGACGGTCATTTAGACTCCGCCCACATGCCAATGCTCGCATTACCGTGTTTTTATTAGTTAGCACTTTTCACTAGAAACGCGTTCAGAAGGAATTTAACCGTTTATAAAAACACGTGTTTTTGGCGTTATTCAGCAGAACATGGCCTATGACCCATTAAACGTTATTATGGTAATTCAATTAAACAGCAGTCTAATCACCAGTAAATAAAAATTTAAAACTATCCATCGTGTTTAGTTCAAAACTTACAAGCATTTGTCAACGATTTCAAAAAGTTTACCGTATATAGATTAATTTACAAACAACGAGTTTGTCGCCACAATTGCAAGTTTTGACCAATCTTTCAAAACCTTTCGTGGTGTGTTGATTACTTCTTTCGCAGCATGCGCTGTAGCTCGCAAGGTAAGGTCAGCTTCAACTTCCGTTAGTGACGGTCATTTAGGCTCCGCCCACATGCCAATGCTCGCATTACCGTGTTTTTATTAGTTGCACTTTTCACTAGAAACGCGTTCAGAAGGAATTTAACCGTTTATAAAAACACGTGTTTTTGGCGTTATTCAGCAGAACATGGCCTATGACCCATTAAACGTTATTATGGTAATTCAATTAAACAGCAGTCTAATCACCAGTAAATAAAAATTTAAAACTAGCCATCGTGTTTAGTTCAAAACTTACAGGCATTTGTCAACGATTTCAAAAATTTTACCATATATAGATTAATTTACAAACAAGGAGTTTGTCTCCACCATGCAAGTTTTGACCAATCTTTCAAAACCTAGACGAGGAGTCTATTCATGAAATACCGGTAGTAGGCATCTGGCTCTTTTGCAGATATAGAGCTCGGTGCATCCAGAAATATTCTCTTTCTTTGAAACTAAAAAAACATAAATTTGGTTATTGACATGAGTAAACACAATTTATTAATAGACGTGTTGATAAGAAAAGTGTGGGATGTACTTTTTCCCGAGTTCTGAGTATAATGGACATTCAAAAAAAAAATTGAAGTCGCCTTCAATTACATTTTTGTTGCAGATTTTGCATGTGCGTTCCTGTTGCGGGACTATTCCACCGCCCGGTTTCAATTTCTCATGCCAGTACACCAAGTCATTTTTTTTTAAAAATATTATTTTATATTTAAAGTCGTGTTTGAATAAACGATAATATGTCAACTTAGAATGCGTTCACTTTCTTTAACATGTCAATATCGTAACTGTTTAACTTAAAATCATTTAAGAATCTGAATTTGTCGTCAACAAATTGTAGAAACCAAACATTGCCACAACCATAAAAACAAAGTAAATCCTTTCATGGTCCAACGCATGTAATTTCTTAAGATTTTTCTGAACTAAAACGCATAACATTTGAATAAGTGTGTTTGCTTTGGTCAACTGAACTAATGTGCAGCCAAAACCGAAGGACGTTAACTAAGCAGTTGATGTGTACGAGGAGTCTACCGTGTTTGGCAGTTATCCAATTTTGATGGCATTTCTACCAAAGACCTAAATATGTATCTGCAGAATTTGGTGTGAATTTTACTAAGAATATCGGCAATACGGTATTTCATAAGTTCACAGGTACAAGTGAGATGTTAGGGTTGAAAAACGATTTTAATGAAAATAAAGATTTGCTTGTTTTTAATTGAACTGCAGATCAATTGAACCGAATACCGAGAGATAACGCTCTCCATAGACTGTAGACGACTATAGAGAAATTCCATTGTTAAATTACGTTCATGGTCATGGTCTCAGAGCAAATACAATGAACTATGCCTTTGTCTTTGTCGGACAAGTACTTTACTTTGTCGGACAAGTAAACTTTACCCTAGGCCACACCATGAATACAATTCAGAAGCCATTATCTCCATTGCACCAGGAGGCTCCATTTACTAAATATGGACGAAAGCAGTAAGTTAATTCGTGCTTGGCTTATGGATCAAACAGTTCTGCAGTAGCAGTATAAGCAAGTCGGATGACACTATTCGAATATTTATAGGTATAAGTATGGCATTTAATTATATCGTAATCTCTAAAGATATAATATTATTACCTAACCGGTGAATTTTTTAATTACTAATATAAAGTGCGCAACTGTATGTTATTGTTAATATCTACACATTAAGCCATAACAAACAACATTTTTAAATTTAGCGGCAAAACAGGGGTGCGTGCTCCCGTGCATCCTCCCCTCACTAAATCCGCCCCTGTTTATTGATCAGTGTTTTTTTTCTTTTTAGAAAGGATAGTAAAATTATTGACACTTTGATTTTTGTTTAGGCATGCTATGAAATTCTTAGCCTACTTTAACAATGCGTGTAACGAACGTTACCTATCTTTCTCCAATCGATTTTTATTTAATTAGGCGGTTGTTTTGAAATACAGTATATATTTATATATTTGCAGTTAAATGCGGTGATTAACTATTTACTACGGTTGTTAACATTTGTTAACACTGTGGTAATGTGATAAAATATGGGGGCTTGCAGTGCCAAAACTAGCATCATTGACCGAATAATAAAGTTGACTTTTTAATAGGTTAGGGTTAGGGTTAGTCATATCAGTATCAGGCAGATGTTATACAAATCCCTGGTCATATTCTCCACATTATAAGCTTTAAAATGATACCGGTAGGTCATTTACTGCAATCGATTTAGGTTATAAGTAAGTATTACTGCTCCTCTCTGTATATACAATACTCCACATTCCTATGATAATTACTATTTTAACATTTAGAAAGAGTAGAGTTAGGTAACTGTTAAGCAACTGTAGGTTACTGTCTGAACAGTAGCAAGCCCTTCCCCCCCCCCCGCCATTTTCTTCCTCTATGGTTACTGTTTACTTACTGTCTATATAGTGACGTATAGCTATTTACAGCTAAACCGTCATAATGCATTGTAAACAGTGGTATAGGCCTGCAGAAGAGCAAGGCGGTACTATGACCAGGCAAACGTAGGGCCTATGTGTTAATGATTGTGTTTTAATATAACTTTGGAGTAAAATGTCAATCAATTCTTTCTTTATTCATGAATTCTATCAACATAAAAACAAATAATAACAATATCAGATGCAAAGATTAAAAGAAAAATAATAATCGACTGTTTTTACAACAAAAAACGTAACTCAAAAACTAGAGGCCGGATAATTTGGTTGAAACGGTTTACAGAAGGTTATGAAATGTAGATATTGCAAACAATTTCCTTTTTTTTTCGAAATATTTCGCCTGGGCATTTTTGGCCCAACCCGGGAGATGAACTAAATTTCCTGGAGACTCTATGGCAGTCGGTGATATTAGTGGGTTTGCAGTGGGGTTTGAGCTAGCTTATGAGGAGTCGTTTCTTTACAACGTCATAACTTTGCCTAAACTATAATCCGATCGCTTAGGTTGAAGCGGCAACAGAAAGCAAATTCTCTTGTGATCAGGTATATATAAACATTTGATCTAAATGGATAAAATTATCTTCCGTCATTTTTTAATTCTATCAAAGGCTTTCAAAAACAAAAACTGCCAGGGCTCACAGCCGGCCCAGGGAATTGGTGTGTAGGAAATATGGTACCTGCTGCACCAAAGACTTGTTAAAATTCATTAAATGTGGACATATCTTATTTCTACAGTATTATGTATAAATTGAGGATGTACAGTATTTTTAATAAATTCATTAAATGTGGACATATCTTATTTCTACAGTATTATGTATAAATTGAGGATGTACAGTATTTTTAATAGTGTTTCATTATGATTGATCGTTTAAAAAAGTGCATTTTCATATACCCTTTGTGGATAATGAAATCGCCCAAACACTGCTCAATTACAAGATGACGCTTGGTTACAAATTCAACATTTTATTGCACTACAGGTTGTTTCATGAGGTACTTCCTCGATCATCAGGTGCTAGGCTCTGAATGAGACTGCAGAATAACAATCATGCATGGTGGAACTGTTAATTGCTATATAGATTATATTGTTATATAGTTTATTGGTAAACCGGTTAATTAGTATACTCATTATTATTCATAGAGGTGATTAGAAGCTCTGTATTGTATAGGCCTATGTATATTGGTACCGCAGTAGAAATTTTCTTCTATGCCTACATGCACTAATCAATTCATTCCTACGTTTGAGAGCTTAATTCAGGGTTACATATAATGAAATATTTCTCGAGCAAACACAGATTACAGCGTTTACTGATATTGGAGTATGGTTTGCATTTACCTAATATTTTCCACTTAATTTCATATTTTATGTTATCGGCTTTAAGTTTCCAAATGTATTGGCTAAGTGTCGTGCTGTTTTTGTACTTTTCATTACGGAATGAGCTACTATGTCCGTTATATCTGCCCTTAAAAGTGTTTTCTGTCAGTCCGACATAAGTTTCTATTTTGTTGTCTTGGCGTATGACTGGCCTGATATACAACTCCTTTGGTTAGGCACTTGTTGGATAGGGGGCACACGTCGCGACAATTGCATTCTTTGACGTCATTATCTGTGCGGATTGTGGTATTATTAAGTTCTGATTTGTTGTGTGCAGAGATTATTGAACCCATATTCGGCATACAACTGTAATCTTGATAGTGATTCGGTTAAATATTTTCCTTATGTGCATGGTTGGGTGGGAAGCATTCATCCACAATTTCTAAAAATTCATGTCCAATTCTTGTCTTTACGTTATTGCTGTATAGAGGGTTGAACCAGGTGATGTTCCTTTTTCGTTTCCTTGTGTTGTCTCTTTGTGTGCTTTTAGCTGTGGGTTCATACGTTAATTTGTGCTCGTATCCACTTTCTTTTAGGGCTTCTTGGTAAGGTTCCTTGGTGTCGTTGAATACAGTTTCGTTAGAGGAAATGCTAGAGAGTCTTCTATTTATGGCTTCCGGGATGTTCTTTATAATGGAGGGTGGGTGGTTACTTTTTGAGTGTATGTACAGGGGCTTGTTGTTTTCCTTCAAGTAGGGTATGTGGGTTCCGTCGCTTAGGTTCAGTGTAACGTCAAGATAGTTAATCACTTTCTTGTTCGCGTCTATTTTTATTTTCAAATCGTACTCTCTAAACACATTACATATGTCCTTTTTTATTCTTTCGATTTGCTGGGGTACGTGTATCGTCAAATGCTGCCAGTCCGTCGTCTCTGTAGAGGCCAATCTTATTTCCATATTTTGGTTCTAATTTTGCCAGTATGAAAAGGTCGATTAGCTCACATGTCTCTGCTCCGTCGTAACTACCCATCGTCACGTCGAAATTTGTCTCGGTGTTTTGTTTTTTCCAGGCTGTTTGGTTGCTGAATAGTAGAGTGTTTTTGGATTGTACAATTATGTTTCTTTCCTCTTCTGTAATTTCTGCGTAGGATTCGGCGAATTCGAGGGCTTTAGAAAGTAGGTTATGTGAAATCGATGGATAGAATTCGGTGACGTCGAAGCATATAAATGAGTGGTTCTGCTTATCAAGGTTCCTTGCTATTTTAGTTTCTTCGGTTGTGATGGTACTTGCAGCATTAGCTTCTGCTATGGTTGAGGAAGTACCTCATGAAACAGCCTGTAGTGCAATAAAATGTTGAATTTGTAACCAAGCGTCATCTTGTTTTGATTTTATATTGCTCTGCTTATGTATTGAGCACTGTTGTCTAGATGATCTGCTTGATCTGCTTTCAACCTAATCTGCACAGTATATATATATATATACTATATATATATATATATATATATATATATGTATGTATGTATGTATGTATGTATGTATGTATGTATGTATGTATATATATATATATATAT